>NC_025704.1:18945274-18990255 GCF_000633955.1 Camelina sativa
ATAACGTTCTTTTGCTTAGTGTACGTCCATAAATCCGTTTTAATGAACGATATTATTGTAATTTTGTAGTCATCTTCAACATATCTTCTTCTGCAACCTTAACTAATATTGTCGTTGTTGTTCACCGAAAATAGAACAAGTAAGAGATGTTACTAGAAAAAGTAAGAGATGTTACTAGAACAAACTATGTAATTCGTAATTGTTTATTTATTTATTATATTTCCGAGAGGTAATGAATAATAATGAGACAAAATTACATTTTAACTATAGAGGGTAATATTTAGATAACATAAGTATATAATACTCAGTTCAACTAGGTACAACTAAATATATATTTAGTTTTGCATTTATATTTAAAATATGAAAATGATAATTAAGATTTATAAGAATTTCTTTACATATTGAACGGGAAAATACCCGAAAAATACGCCATCTATTTTTTTCTGGAAGTTTAATACCTGTAGTTATTAAATTGGAAGATTAATACCTAGTTTAATTTTCATTGTCCTTAAAAACCATGGTTTAATTTTTGAATGAAGATCGATGCTTACGCCTTAACGCCTTTTAAATCTAATAACAGAATCGTAACCATGGTTAGAAGATTAACCCACGTGGTTAATAAGAGGTAACTAAAGGACACTGTTGCCCTTAATGTTTTCCCCCAATTCGATTTCAAAAGTCTCAAACCCTAAAACGATTTTTTCTTCCCACCGTGAGCAAAACCCCTAAATCCGTTGAATGCGATGATTGTTACAGAGAGCGTTTGATTTTGGTTGATTTTGTGGAGGGTACGACACGATAACTACAGAGAGATGAGGTATGTATTTATTTCGTTGCAATTTCAATGTTTAGCGTTCGAGTGGGTCGCGACTGAGGGTTCGTGGGGGTCGCAAGTTAGGGTTCGAGTCGGTTTCGTGTTCGACTGGGTCTTTATTAAAGGTTTAGAGTGGGTTCGAGTTTGATTGGAGATATAATCGATTTGGATGTTGAATTAGGGTTCGTGGGGGTCGCGAGTTAGGGTTCAAGTCAATTTGGGGATTTAGGGTTCGAGTCAATTTGGGGATTTAGGGTTCGAGTCAATTTGGGGATTTAGGGTTCGAGTCAATTTGGGGATTTAGGGTTCGAGTCAATTTGGGGATTTAAAGCGGGTTTAATTGGGGGTTGAATTAGGGTTCAATTATATATTGGGATCCCATTAGATATTTGATGGCTAATGAAATTTTGTTTTTTTCTTTTTTTCAGTGGATTCGAACAAATCAAACTCAATATTCACTTTAGAGGAGATGTCACATTCAATGATGGGTCTTTTCTCTATGTTGGAGGAGAAGAGCATAAAGCGATGCTGATTGATCTAGACTTGATGACTTGGTCAATTTTTGACGAGTTCTGCGCTGAGAATGAAGTATCGGGGGTAGTAGAACAAGTATGGTACAAGCTTCCAAAAGAAGATATGTCTGCAGCAAGAGTTATCGAAACAGACAGAGATAGTGGGATAAGGAAGTTGTGTGTTGAAGCTGAGAGTGGTGGCGAAGTCGACATATTCATACAACAAGCTGTGTCTCAACCCTATCCTATGTTCCCTCTGTCTCAACCTGATGATCAGTGTGATGTTGAAGTGGCTGAGATGTTTGATGAAGAGAATGAAGGAGATAAAAACGATGATGTTGATGAGGAGCAAGGACAAGATCAAGGACAAGATCAAGGAAAAGATCAAGGAGATGATCCTATAGAAGAAGTTGTTGGGGGTGAGCATGATCCGCTATTTAGTTCTTTTTACGAAGAGATTAATAGGGAATCTGAGAGATAGGATCAGGGTGAGGTTGATGTAGAAGCTGCTCGTTACAAAGCTGAGGAAGAAGCTGCTCGTCAGGCTGCAGAAGATGATGTGCGTGAAGAAGAGGAGGAAGAATTTGAGAGGCAATGCATGGATGCTGAGCGTCCGGAACCTGCTATGGACACAGATGAAGAATGGGATGCTTATGACCGGTATGAAAGAGAAGTATCAAGAGCTAGTTACTCAAAGGATAAGCCACCTTACTTGTGGATTAAGCAGATGTTTCGTAATGGAGAGGAGTTCAAGGATCAGCTTTTAAGATATGTATTGAAGATGAATTATGATGTAAAGCTTTGTAAATGGGGTCAGACACAGTTGGCGGCGATTTGCAGACATGATAAATGTCCTTGGAAGATCTTTTGTTCTGTGGATAAGCAGGTAGGGAGATGGTCAGTGAAGACATTGGTTGATATCCATAACCATTCCGTGAGTGGGAAAGCAAGGATGTTGAAACAGAGTGTAATTGGAAGGTTATTCAGAGAAGAAGCAAGAAGAAGACCGTCTCTGAGTTGGACTGACATAAAGGATGAGATCATAATGAGGTACACGATCTCAGTCTCTAAGTGGATTTGCCAAAAAGCAAGGAGGATAGCGTTTGATTTGGTGATACAAACACAAAAACAACAGTTTGCAAAGTTGTGGGACTACGAGAGAGAGCTGAAGAGGTCTAACGAGGGTTCTCACACAGAGATAGTCACCATTCCGCAGGCTAGTGGTAAGCAACAATTTGACAAGTTCTATGTCTGTTTTGCAGCGCTAAGAAGAACATGGAAGAATTGTTGTCGTCCTATTATAGGACTTGATGGAGCATTTCTGAAATGGGAATTGAAAGGTGAGATACTAGCAGCTGTTGGAAGGGATGCAGACAATAGGATTTATCCTATTGCTTGGGCAATAGTCAGAGTTGAGGACAATGAGTCATGGTCTTGGTTTGTTGATAAGCTGAAGAATGATTTGGATTTGGGAGTTGGTGATGGTTTGACTGTTATGTCAGACAAGAAGAAGGGGTTAATCAATGCAGTTGCGGATTTGCTTCCAAATGCAGAGCATAGGCATTGTGCTCGACACATNAGTGTAATTGGAAGGTTATTCAGAGAAGAAGCAAGAAGAAGACCGTCTCTGAGTTGGACTGACATAAAGGATGAGATCATAATGAGGTACACGATCTCAGTCTCTAAGTGGATTTGCCAAAAAGCAAGGAGGATAGCGTTTGATTTGGTGATACAAACACAAAAACAACAGTTTGCAAAGTTGTGGGACTACGAGAGAGAGCTGAAGAGGTCTAACGAGGGTTCTCACACAGAGATAGTCACCATTCCGCAGGCTAGTGGTAAGCAACAATTTGACAAGTTCTATGTCTGTTTTGCAGCGCTAAGAAGAACATGGAAGAATTGTTGTCGTCCTATTATAGGACTTGATGGAGCATTTCTGAAATGGGAATTGAAAGGTGAGATACTAGCAGCTGTTGGAAGGGATGCAGACAATAGGATTTATCCTATTGCTTGGGCAATAGTCAGAGTTGAGGACAATGAGTCATGGTCTTGGTTTGTTGATAAGCTGAAGAATGATTTGGATTTGGGAGTTGGTGATGGTTTGACTGTTATGTCAGACAAGAAGAAGGGGTTAATCAATGCAGTTGCGGATTTGCTTCCAAATGCAGAGCATAGGCATTGTGCTCGACACATATATGCCAATTGGAAGAAGGTTTATGGTGACTACACGCATGAGAGCTTTTTCTGGGCCATCGCATACAGTTCAACAGTAGGGGATTTCACTTATAATATGGAAGCTTTGAAAGTATATGATCCACCTGCAGCTGAGGATTTGATGAAAATAGAACCGAGTACATGGTGCAGGGCTTTTTTCAGTTACCATTCTAGCTGTGAGGATGTTTGCAACAATCTCTCGGAGAGTTTCAACCGAACAATCAAGGACGCCAGGAAGTTGCCGGTTATTAATATTCTTGAGGAAGTCAGGAGAATATCCATGAAGCGCATAGCTAAGCTGTCCGGTAAGACGATGAAATGTATTACGCGGTTTCCTCCAAAAATTATGGAGATACTTGAAGCCAACCGCAAGTCAGCTAAGTTTTGCTCAGTCCTCAAAAGTGGTGAGACCAAGTATGAGGTGTTAGAGGGTTCTGGTAGCTTCTGTGTCAACCTCCTTCAGAGAGAATGTGCTTGCAACCAGTGGAAGCTCACAGGCATACCTTGTCCACATGCGATCTATGTCATCACAGAACACAATCGTGACCCAGAAGAGTAAGTAACTTTGAACTTCTTCTTTATGTTTAACTACGAATATTGTCAAAAGATGTGATTGTCGACTAATGTAATGTTTTATGTGTAGCTATGTTGATAGACATTTACAAACAAATGTCTGGCAAGATACATATAAGGAGAACATTGAACCTGTAAATGGTGAAAGGTTGTGGCAGAGAACGGGCAAAGGACCAATTGAAGTGCCTGATAAGAGGAAAAAACGAGGACGCCCAAAGAAGTTTAATAGGATAAAGGAGCCAGGTGAATCATCAACTAATCCAACTAAGCTTACAAGAGAAGGTAAAACTGTGACTTGTAGCAACTGTAAACAAATGGGTCACAATAAGGGAACCTGCAAACAACAAACAGTCCACTTACCTCCTCCACGCAAAAGGGGCAGACCACGAAAAAGTCTGGTAAGTAATCTGACTAAGATGTGAATGAATGATGATAGCTTGATTTATTATAAGAATGTGATATCATGGTTGTTATAGGATAATGATGATCCTTGGAGCATCCACAATGCACCAAAGAGGTGGAAGCCTGCTCAAAGCCAATCGACACCACCTGTTACACGAAGTCAATCTGCACAAAACCAAGAAGTTCCGCAGCATTCAAGTTCAAGTGCTCCACCAGCAACAAAAAGAGTGGTACAGGACGTGCACGTGGTCGTCCTCCAGGACGTGGAAATGGTTGTGGCAAGGCGAAAGGCAAAGGTCGTGGCAAGGGTGGCAAGGACGACGATGCTCCAAAACTGCCGGTCTTTTTTATGTCTCCTTGGTCTGATAAGGTGTTTGATGTTTGGCGGCCTGAGAAAAAGTCAGATTAATCTATCTATGTTTTAAACTCACTTGTAGGATGATTTCAGGTTGGATGTTGTCTTTGTTTTCGTAGGATCCTGTTTTTTTTTTTTGGTGCTAGGATCCTGCTTTCGTTCAAACTAACGGCGANGAGAATGCACCAAAGAGGTGGAGGCCTGCTCAAAGCCAATCGACACCACCTGTTGCACAAAGTCAATCTGCACAAAACCAAGAAGTTCCGCAGCATTCAAGTGCTCCACCAGCAACAAAAAAGAATGGTACAGGACGTGCACGTGGTCGTCCTCCAGGACGTGGAAATGGTTGTGGCAAGGCGAAAGGCAAAGGTCGTGGCAAGGGTGGCAAGGACGACGATGCTCCAAAACCGCCGGTCTTTTTTATGTCTCCTTGGTCTGATAAGGTGTTTGATGTTTGGCGGCCTGAGAAAAAGTCAGATTAATCTATCTATGTTTTAAACTCACTTGTAGGATGATTTCGGGTTGGATGTTGTCTTTGTTTTCGTAGGATCCTGTTTTTTTTTTTTTGGTGCTAGGATCCTGCTTTCGTTCAAACTAACGGCGATGAATGACATTACAAGTTTTTGGATTTGAATTTTTTTGGATTTCATTGATAAGATTAGAGTTACAAACACACAAATGTAAACTGAAAACAACAACAATGAAACCTTCCCAACATAACCTACTTCCCCATTACAAGAATCATCCCAATTACAACAATGAAACCGACCCAAGACAGCAAGATGAACTGTCGAAGCATGTTTTCCCTCTCAATAGCTGCCATTACTGAATTTTCAAGCTTCTTCTTCTCTTCATCCTCTATCGAACCACTCACCCTTTCTTCATTCATCGCCCTAAGAGTTTCTTTCAGCTGCTTGATCTCATCTCTAGCCTCTAGTAGGCTCGCCTTCTGCCACCCATATGGTGAGTGTTCATCTGCCCACCTAAAGAATCCATGAACAACACATTTATAGAATCTTCTACCCGGATTGTCATTGGTCCATGACTTTGTAACAATCGTAACTCTACCACACGTGCTGCAAAGAGGACCCCAGCTCTTGCTCGAATTTGCATCAGACCCTGAACCTTGGCTCACCATTCTTTCAAACCAAATTTGATTTTGTGATTTTTTAAGCTTCGAGGGTTCTTAGACTTGTGAAATCGATTTGGGGAAGAAGAAGAGGGCAACAATGTCCTTTAGTTGCCTCTTATTAAGCACGTGGGTTAATCTTTTAGCCATGGTTTACGATTCCGTTATTAGATTTAACAGGCGTTAAGGCGTAAGCATCGATCTTCCTTCAAAAATTAAACCATGGTTTTTAAGGACAATGAAAATTAAACCAGGTATTAATCTTCCAATTTAATAACTACAGGTATTAAACTTCCAGAAAAAAAATAGATGGCGTATTTTTCGGGTATTTTCCCCATATTGAACTATTAAATAACCATGTTTAATCAACAATACAAGCATTTATCACTTTCTAATATATACTATCGTTTTCACATAAAACACTCTTTATAGTATAAAGAAGACTTAGTAAGTGATCACCTCAAATGAAACAAAAGAGGTGAAACCCAAGTTTTTATGAACATTGTGTTATGAAAACCTTGTATATGCTAATTAATAGTGATAAATCTTGTGGTCAACTGCTAACTACTTAGCAAAACAGATGCCAATGGTGATTGGTGTTTTAACGTCTGAGACATTCTCTTGTTTACAGGCAACGGATGAGCTTCAGGTTATTGTAGGATTTGTTAGGCTGCAACAGGAATGAAATTATGAAGCCTTGCAAATGGAAGCTTAAGCAAGCCAGATGAAACACTGATCTCTTGACTGCATCATTAGCTCAATCTCCTTAACAAAACCGGCCTATATATAGACTTTATCGAAATCTCCTCGGGGGTTCATATGTTTAAACCATTCTGTGGCTTAAAAAGTAGTTAGCTCTGTCACTTTTTGGGATATATATAAAATTTGCTATTGGTGTCATGTAAGTAAAGTATATCAAGAACCAATGACCTGAAACAAAGAAACTCTCTAATCTCTATAATTAAGCATCCATCTATCTATCTTTAAATTATCCAGATATTGATATGTTATGATCATTTGTTGTATATAGGTGTTGCTAAATGAAAGAAGATGATTTATAGGTCATCTCACCTTTCCTTGTCATCTTTACTTAAGAATTGTATACAAAGAAAGAATTGTATGTACAACAAAGTTAATGGATTTTTACTTTTTTACAAGAATCTTCTCTAAAACAGCCAGGTGAGGGTCGAAGCTTGTAATAAGTAGCAAACGATAAATATGTGCCGCTTAGACCAGCATATACTTTGAAACAGCTATGTGAATACAAGGTCAGATAAATGAATAGTACTGTCAAAGATATTACCACTGTGAAAGTTGCGATGCACTTCAGGACAGAGAGTTCTTCTTCTGGTCTTTGATTTGGGAATTGCCCCTGCGCATTGAAATCGGATAGCAGTTTGTCCTTTGACTGAAATGAATCCATTAACCAAGCAGAAGCTTCTGCTTGGTTATCTGGAATCTCCTTTAGTAGAACTCGCCAAACGTGGATATGAACTTCTGAAGGATCCGTCCCGAATACATTGTCCATAAAAGATGGGCAGCGAGGCTTATATGTGATAGTCAAATCATATACTTGATGTAGTCGAGACACCTTTTTCTCAACGCAATATTCCACAAATACATCCAGTCCACCTCTGTCCTGTGATTTGCAATACGCAAAACACGTTTCTCAACAGGAATGCTGTCTCCAGAGAACACCACGGTTGTACCGTTAACCGTTTCAAACAGGACCTTCTAACTTAGGCTTTGGTGGAGGCTTACTCATCGGGTTTAGGGATATCATCAAGAGCACCAGTTAAGAACATGGAAAGCCCACCCTTTCTGTTCTTCTTCTTGTTTGCTGACGTTCCAAGTTTCTTGCTTCTCGGCGAATCTGGTGGATTATCTTTCTTCTGCGAGAGTGAGACAAAGTCTGATTCCTTGGGGAACTCACTAATCACCGTCATATCCAACATGATCTTGCCATCCTAGTAGAATAAGTACAACACAAAAACACTCAACTGCTGATGTATACCATCTCTCTATCATTAAAAACAGCATTTCGATATCAAACAACATACTATCGAGAGAAAGGAAAAAAATGCAGGATTGACTGGTAAAGAAAATTAAAAAGCAGCCTATCTATACGTAGATTATTCTGATCTTACCCAAGTTGAGAAAGTGATCGATTGAGGCCGACTTGTTCACTGCTGGAGAATGCAGATGTCCTGGCCCATCGCGTCTAGACATTGATCTTGTCCGGGGTACCTCCCAGTTATCATTGTCCACCCCGGGCATCCCAGGCATCCTTCGAGTCCCAGGCATCAAGCCACCCGCACCAGGTCTCCCACCAGGGTAGACAGGGCCAGGGCTCACAGGCCCACCACCAGAAACTATACCCCTTCTCATATTTGCAGTGGCACCAGGTCGGAGACCAAGATTCTTCTCCGCTTCAGTATGGATTTCGGTTATAGTTCTTGCTTTCATCTGCACAAGTAATGCAAATTGAACATCAAAACCTCTACACAATGGACCAACAAACAAGTCTCAACCTTGTAACTCATAAAACTGAGGCATTCTCAGATTTTAAAGTCAGGATTACGGATTACCTCTTCCCGCCTAGGAACCCAGCCATTGGAGCGCATGTTGATGATATTCTGAACCATGAATCTCAGACGCAGTTCCAACTGAGGATTCTTTGACAGATCCTGTAGGCGTCTGAAATATACATCATTGATCCGCTTTGACTTCATGTTTCCGTCAAGTTGTTTGCCAATAGTTTTGAAGAAATGACAAATAGCTTCGACATTTTCCTCTGCTGGACAAGCTTTCTCATCGGCCCCCAGAAGCTCCTGTGCTCAGACCAAATATATAAAGGTTATTGCTAGATACCAAAAAAAAAGTTGTCTAAGAAATTGTATAAACGTATAGGTGTTAACCTGAACAATGTGGTGAACAATCTTTTCTGGAACCATCTTCTGCTTTAAAAGCTCTCCGATCAAACGAATATTTCCTAGAGTCTTGAGCTTCAACAATTTTTCTTTGTCATTCCGCTCAGCCTCCTGATTTGGAGCACTCATCTGTCTAAGCTCCTCCCTCAACTCCGCAGCGCCCTCAAATGCCTCTTGACAGATATTCAGCAGAACCCTCTTAAATGTGATCTCTTTATCCCCAGGCTCTTCAGGTGGGAAGGTGGGCAGCTTGTCATTGATATCAGAGCACAATTTCGCGTACATATGGCAAAAGGTCGGCTCAAGGACAGCTTTGTCAAAAATAAGGGTAATCACACCCTACAAATAAAAGAAGAGAACCCTGGTTAGCTACACGAACAGCCTAGATGATTCAGACAAGCCTTCATCTATTCTTGAGACATAGATTACACACACCTTCAGGATATCAGCAGATGTGATGCCAGAGTCAATAAGTTGCCCCTTAAGAAGATCATACTTTTCAGGGGTTAGCTTGTTCAGTATCCTGGACAAAGCAAAGTATATCTTTGTAAGTGTACAAGTTTGGTTTAAAGATTTCATGTGGCAGTAAGAGAAAACTATGCAAAAGTCTAGGCAACAAATAACTGTCTCAACGGAATTACCCTTTCACAGTCTTCAGAACACGATCATTTTCGGAGATTTCCACTTCTGGCTGACCAAGGCACTTCTGCTTTGACGAGGACAGGAGCTGGTCCACCCTGGTTCTATACGATATACAAATACAAATAAGTAAGAAAAATAGGAAATTATACCAGAAGGTAAAGGACCAAAAGAGGGAAAAAAATTAATTTATTGATCAATTACCCCTCTGTTGGATGGTATATGTGCCCTTGAAAACTCGGAATTAGGTTGGTCTTGACGATTAAATTGGCTTGCTTCAACATACCTGGAGTCTCTAGTCTCACGGAGATTATCCCACGACCTTGCCTCCCCAGAGGGTGGAGGCTGAGTCGTACGGCTACGCCAATCGCGAGAGTCTGGCTCAGAGAAGCGACTTGCAGACTGAACCGGAGCCTGGATCATTAAAATATTAGATCTGTGTTAAAACTTAAAAACTCATGAAACTTCATGATAGAGGAAACAATACAAAAGTTACGTTTCAACAAAACTATACCAAATTGCTTACGACACTTTCCCCACGTGGCCAAGTCTCTACCTCCCCAAACAGTTCTGTTGAAGTTTCCCGTTGGACTTTTAGAATTTCATCAGAGAGTTGAGTAGTCTGTATGTGCAGAGATGTCAGCTACTTCAAATAACAAAGAACAAATACGAACAGCAGAAACTATACCGGCCTTAATCCTATATTTTTTAAACTGAGATAATCACCTCTTTAAGTTCCAGGAGCTGCTCACGGCTGTACTTCACACGTTCACGGCCATCGAACCTCGAGTCTCCACCCTGAAGCAAAAGCATAATCCAAGATAAATCTTTATTAACTAACACTCAATACACAAAACCATATAAGAAGTGACATACAAAGGAGACAAAGAACCACAAATTCTTAGTACACAGAGAGGAATAACCCGTGAATCAAAAGGCCAACATGATTGAGGTACTAATAAAATGTCAGTAAGTCCTTTATGAGCAAATAGCAGCTAATAAAATACCCACCTAAAAAGCCTACATATCATTATACGTCCATATTTACAGCAGCTACACATACTTGTGTGCGCCACTAAGAATCAGGACAAACAAATTGCTTGCATCAATCGGATATGCATATATTACCTATATATTCAATTCTGTATACTGCAGACACGTGATTCTATGAGATCAGTAGTAATTTAATAACAGTATAATGAAACTCGCAAATCAAAAAGCTTTCAGATAATTCAGACATTTATTAAGATAATCTAATCAGTAAAATACCAAAGATTGTAATTCCAAACCAAAAAAGCTGCTGATTGCTATAAACCGGTAAAATTGGATCAAGTTCAGCTCAAGTGTCTTAACAAAACCATATCCAGAGGGACAAGAAGAGCTAGATCCAAATAATACAGAGGGGGAGCTTAGCGCCGAGAAATGAGGGTACCTTGAAGGGAAAAGAGGAAGCAGGAGCACCACCATGAGGACGAAGGAGAGGTAGATCCGAAGAGGAAAGAGAGCCAAAAGAGAGAGACAAAAAAGAAGAAGAGGAACCAAAGAGTCTGTTTCCTCGACTGCCACCAGGTCTCAAGCTCAGCACCGTTTGATCGCCTTGCTGCATACCTCGATCTAAACAGCCTAGATCGAACCGAATCTCACCACAAAAATCGACGAGCTGAAAGAGCTAAAGGTAGAAGCTTTTTCAGCGATGATGAATCAGAAACACATAGTGCGATGACGATGTCCGGAGTTGTTGCCGACCAGATTTACCTCTCTAACAACTGGTTCACCGGCGAGATTCCTCCGGCTATCATTTCCCTAATTTACATACTCTGTTCTTAGATCGGAACCGATTCCGCGGCAGTATCCCGAGAGAGATCTTCGAATTGAAGCATCTATCGAAGATCAACACGATTGCGAACAACATCACCGGCGTTATCCCAGATTCAATCTCACGCTGCACTACTTTAATCTCCGTAGATCTCAGCCGTAACCGAATCAACGGAGAGATACCTAAAGAGATCAACAACGTGATTAACCTCGGTATACTTAATCTCTCCGGTAATCAACTAACCGGTTCAATCCCAACCGGAATCGGAAACATGTCAAGTCTAACAACGCTAGATCTCTCTTTCAACGATCTCTCCGGGAGAGTACCACTAAATGGTCAATTCATGGTGTTCAACGACACTTCCTTCGCCGGAAACACTTACCTCTGTTCTCGAGAGAGAAAGTGAATTAAATTAGTCGGAGAAGATGAATCAAATTAGAATGAATCAATCTGATGTTTTTTTCGTGTTTCTTTCTCTTAAAAATCAAAGACAGTTTAAATGTAAGAGCATAAGATCTGAACAGCAAGAGCAAGGTTTTTTTTTGCCGACCAAATGTAATTATAAATGGCATAAAACGTAATAAAACATACAACTCAAGTATATAATTAATTTGAAAACTTTTATGTGTTATTTGAATAAGTGGAAAATCTCGACGTGTTAGTCTAGTAATAAACCTACTTTTATGTAATATTTTAGGTAATTTCCCTATAGATATTCTTATTATATAAAGTTTAGAGTCATTTAACAGATCTACCATACCACATTATGAAACCTTACTTCACCATTCTACCACATCCTATAATTATTTTTGCCAAATACCACATACACAACATAAAATATCTACACTAACCCTGAAATAATTCATTTGATTTTTGAAAAAAAAAAATAAACAAAAAATGAAATTAACTTTTTGCCAGTGTTGAGTCTTTTCAACTTTACGCTGCTTTTCGTTTCAAAACAGATGAACACTGAACTTTTTCTTACTTTCTTTGTTAATAGACAAATANGAGTCTAACAACGCTAGATCTCTCTTTCAACGATCTCTCCGGGAGAGTACCTGATAGGTTAAGGATCTTGAGTGAATGGATGAAGAGGAAGCTTAGGCCAAAGGGAAGTAAGGCTCGAGCCTTGGGGAAGAGTTTGTCAAAAGAAGAGAGATGTAGCCAAGTCTGGGAGAGCCTCTGTCTTAGTGAGAAGGAAGGTTTACTGTTTAATTCAGTTAAGCTATTGCTGTGTCGTTTTGGTCTTAAGGTACATTGAGGGTCTGTATTTAAGTTGGTTGCCCGATTTAGGGTTCTTCATCAAAATGAATAATCAACAAAACAATTCTTAACCTCATTCTCCTTTTTTCTCTCTACCTCTAATCTCTTCTCTAATCTTCTATTTATCTCTAATCTTCTATCTTCTCTTCTATTAATCAATTCTGGTTACTTTGGTTAGGGTCAAACCTAACATTTGGTGCTTTCGTTGTTTGAGCTAAGAAAAGAAATCGATGGCTGCACAAAAACAAGCTGTCGATTTGAAACTCGAGACATGGAATTCTATCATAAGATTAAGGAACTCTATGCTAGAGATGGCTGCAAGTCTGTGTGTGGGAAATCCCTTTAAGGAATATATCTTAAATCTCCTCAAAGGACGATTTGGTGAAGACTACAAACGAGACATAATTTCTGGCTAGGACCTTTCTCCTCCACCGATGGCTGACGAGCACAAGGAGATGCAAGAGGTTCCGGGAACACAACAGTCAAGCTTAGACAATCTACTGCCAGCAGAAAACTCAAAGATATCTCTGGGGAATTTCGTCGAGCAGGTGGTGGATGTTCAAATTCAGAAGGCCATTCCAACACCACAACCCACACAAAACCTTGAGATGCAGAAGACTTCAGGAGCAAAAACTGGTGAACAAAAGCTGGTGGAAAACTCAACAAGTCCTCTTGGAAATTTCGTCGAACAGGTTGTGTGCGTCTCCACCCAGAAAGTTTCTTATGATTGTGGGATTTCAAAACCTCCTTTCTCAAGACAGTCAATGTTTCTTAAAAAGATTTTGGTGAAGAAATGTTTCCATAGAGCCCGATTTAAAAGAGGAAGGCAATGTGACTACGGCTCTCTTGCTCTACCATTACGGTTTCGTGATAAGTCATCGGACTTTCTGCTGAATTTTGGAGTTGATGGTTTCAAAATGGGGGAGATTGATTTGGTACAGGAATGTCGACACGAAAAAGTTCAGAGATCTTCAGTGGAGCAGTGCTATCATATTGTNTAACCTCATTCTCCTTTTTTCTCTCTACCTCTAATCTCTTCTCTAATCTTCTATTTATCTCTAATCTTCTATCTTCTCTTCTATTAATCAATTCTGGTTACTTTGGTTAGGGTCAAACCTAACATTTGGTGCTTTCGTTGTTTGAGCTAAGAAAAGAAATCGATGGCTGCAAGTCTGTGTGTGGGAAATCCCTTTAAGGAATATATCTTAAATCTCCTCAAAGGACGATTTGGTGAAGACTACAAACGAGACATAATTTCTGGCTAGGACCTTCCTCCTCCACCGATGGCTGACGAGCACAAGGAGATGCAAGAGGTTCCGGGAACACAACAGTCAAGCTTAGACAATCTACTGCCAGCAGAAAACTCAAAGATATCTCTGGGGAATTTCGTCGAGCAGGTGGTGGATGTTCAAATTCAGAAGGCCATTCCAACACCACAACCCACACAAAACCTTGAGATGCAGAAGACTTCAGGAGCAAAAACTGGTGAACAAAAGCTGGTGGAAAACTCAACAAGTCCTCTTGGAAATTTCGTCGAACAGGTTGTGTGCGTCTCCACCCAGAAAGTTTCTTATGATTGTGGGATTTCAAAACCTCCTTTCTCAAGACAGTCAATGTTTCTTAAAAAGATTTTGGTGAAGAAATGTTTCCATAGAGCCCGATTTAAAAGAGGAAGGCAATGTGACTACGGCTCTCTTGCTCTACCATTACGGTTTCGTGATAAGTCATCGGACTTTCTGCTGAATTTTGGAGTTGATGGTTTCAAAATGGGGGAGATTGATTTGGTACAGGAATGTCGACACGAAAAAGTTCAGAGATCTTCAGTGGAGCAGTGCTATCATATTGTCAATATAAGAAGATCAAAGAAGAGGGATTTGGCTATAATTGCAAGTCCAGGAGACACCCTACGATCTGTTGAAAACAAGGGTACAATATTTCAATATCTTCTCTCACAACTTAGTACTAAGCCATTATCCCTGGACATGTTTCTTAAGAATGTCTACTATGTTAGTCAAATATTGATGGGAGTTGGTACAAGTGAGAAACAAACTAGTAGTTCGTCTTGGATTGTTTGTGCGTGGGATCCAGGTGGGACTTGGTTTGTGTATGTTCAAGGGAGTGGGTTAGGAACTTATTTTCTTGAGTATAAGAGGAAACAAATGGGGCTGGTAGTTGGTCATGGTTTAGAAGTGCAAGGCTGGTCTTGTTTGCCGAAAGTGTGTGCTGAAACAAGGATTGTTATGACGAAAAGATATAGTGAGAGCACTAGAAAGATGAATGAACGACTTAGTATGAGTCAGTTCCATGGCATTGCAGAACCCATGTGGAAGATACAAAAGCTAGACAGAGAGAATAAATGGGTGATTTTATTAGTCTTAGCCTCGCTGCTACAGAACAAACATTGTTTGTCACTCCATCTTGAGGACAAGATGGAACTTTTAGGGGCGAGTAGTAGAAGGTGTGGATGGTTAGTCTTTGATAGAGGGAAGGACGATAGAATCTCATATGGTATTAGGTTGTTGAGCTTAATACAGAAGAATCATAAGATGAGTTTAGATCGGGTCATGAAACGGGATGCGAACGAGTTGTATGCTGAATACAAAAAGTGGAGTAAGATTCTGCAGATCCATGCTGGTCAGGCTCTAATGAGAGTGTGGAGTCATGGTGTATGTAAGAACCAGAAGATGCGGCTTATGCGACATGATTCATGGGTGCAGGCAGTACCACAAACCAGGAGACATGGAGAAGAGAACTCGTTCAATGACATAAAACAGAAGTGGAGAAGAAGAGATGAAACCTGGGCAGTAGAGGTCAAGAAAGAGTCCTCCAAGGTTAATGAAGAGGAAAGATATGTGCTCTATGATAGCACAACACTTCTTCAAGGGATCATGTTTTCTAAATCAGAATTTCATGAAGTTATACTTGAGCAGTTCCCAGCAAAAGTGACGGACAATGCGTCTGGAAAATACGAGGTGACCTGCTACAGGCTTATTGATTTTGTCAAAGTCACGATAGAGAATCTTGAGTATCACTTGGCTTCAATCTGTATGAAGAAGGGACAAAAGCTTATTTTTCACTACAAGGAAGTCTTGTTGATGTTAGATGGATCTCCCTTCATTCCAAAGTTACTAGAGGACAAAGAAAAAAATGTCTACATGCCAAAGCAACTGCTTTAGCGTCACCTTCGAATGGAAGATGTTGTTTATCCTGTGGAGAACTTCTTGGTTAGAATCATCGTTTTTGGAGTGTCTCATTCTCCAAGGCCACCGGAGCTAATTATTTGCTTAGTAAGGACAATGTGGTGGAATCCAACAAAAGTGAGGTCTTACGATGGATACAGTGAGAACCAGAAGGTAGAAAAGAAGTTGAGAGCAGTGGACAAGACTAGAAAATATCTTAACCTGTTTCAGTGGTTGGGAAAGGTGTTAAGCGTTTATGAGATCACTAGGAGCAAGGCATCAACCTCAAGAGGGAAGAATGTGAAGTGTGGACTCTGCAGCTTGGCGATGGACCTGCAACTTGAGGACAAGTTGGCTCTTCAGGACCGGAGTATTGATAGGTTAAGGATCTTGAGTGAATGGATGAAGAGGAAGCTTAGGCCAAAGGGAAGTAAGGCTCGAGCCTTGGGGAAGAGTTTGTCAAAAGAAGAGAGATGTAGCCAAGTGTGGGAGAGCCTCTGTCTTAGTGAGAAGGTTTACTGTTTAATTCAGTTAAGCTATTGCTGTGTCGTTTTGGTCTTAAGGTACATTGAGGGTCTGTATTTAAGTTGGTTGCCCGATTTAGGGTTCTTCATCAAAATGAATAATCAACAAAACAATTCTTAACCTCATTCTCCTTTCTTCTCTCTACCTCTAATCTCTTCTCTAATCTTCTATTTCTCTCTAATCTTCTATCTTCTCTTCTATTAATCAATTCTGGTTACTTTGGTTAGGGTCAAACCTAACATTTGGTGCTTTCGTTGTTTGAGCTAAGAAAAGAAATCGATGGCTGCACAAAAACAAGCTGTCGATTTGAAACTCGAGACATGGAATTCTATCATAAGATTAAGGAACTCTATGCTAGAGATGGCTGCAAGTCTGTGTGTGGGAAATCCCTTTAAGGAATATATCTTAAATCTCCTCAAAGGACGATTTGGTGAAGACTACAAACGAGACATAATTTCTGGCTAGGACCTTTCTCCTCCACCGATGGCTGACGAGCACAAGGAGATGCAAGTGGTTCCGGGAACACAACAGTCAAGCTTAGACAATCTACTGCCAGCAGAAAACTCAAAGATATCTCTGGGGAATTTCGTCGAGCAGGTGGTGGATGTTCAAATTCAGAAGGCCATTCCAACACCACAACCCACACAAAACCTTGAGATGCAGAAGACTTCAGGAGCAAAAACTGGTGAACAAAAGCTGGTGGAAAACTCAACAAGTCCTCTTGGAAATTTCGTCGAACAGGTTGTGCGCGTCTCCACCTAAAAAGTTTCTTATGATTGTGGGATTTCAAAACCTCCTTTCTCAGGACAGTTAATGTTTCTTAAAAAGATTTTGGTGAAGAAATGTTTCCATAGAGCCCGATTTAAAAGAGGAAGGCAATGTGACTACGGCTCTCTTGCTCTACCATTACGGTTTCGTGATAAGTCATCGGACTTTCTGCTGAATTTTGGAGTTGATAGTTTCAAAATGGGGGAGATTGATTTGGTACAGGAATGTCGACATGAAAAAGTTCAGAGATCTTCAGTGGAGCAGTGCTATCATATTGTCAATATAAGAAGATCAAAGAAGAGGGATTTGGCTATAATTGCAAGTCCAGAAGACACCCTACGATCTGTTGAAAACAAGGGTATAATATTTCAATATCTTCTCTCACAACTTAGTACTAAGCCATTATCCCTGGACATGTTTCTTAAGAATGTCTACTATGTTAGTCAAATATTGATGGGAGTTGGTACAAGTGAGAAACAAACTAGTAGTTCGTCTTGGATTGTTTGTGCGTGGGATCCAGGTGGGACTTGGTTTGTGTATGTTCAAGGGAGTGGGTTAGGAACTTATTTTCTTGAGTATAAGAGGAAACAAATGGGGCTGGTAGTTGGTCATGGTTTAGAAGTGCAAGGCTGGTCTTGTTTGCCGAAAGTGTGTGCTGAAACAAGGATTGTTATGACGAAAAGATATAGTGAGAGCACTAGAAAGATGAATGAACGACTTAGTATGAGTCAGTTCCATGGCATTGCAGAACCCATGTGGAAGATACAAAAGCTAGACAGAGAGAATAAATGGGTGATTTTATTAGTCTTAGCCTCGCTGCTACAGAACAAACATTGTTTGTCACTCCATCTTGAGGACAAGATGGAACTTTTAGGGGCGAGTAGTAGAAGGTGTGGATGGTTAGTCTTTGATAGAGGGAAGGACGATAGAATCTCATATGGTATTAGGTTGTTGAGCTTAATACAGAAGAATCATAAGATGAGTTTAGATCGGGTCATGAAACGGGATGCGAACGAGTTGTATGCTGAATACAAAAAGTGGAGTAAGATTCTGCAGATCCATGCTGGTCAGGCTCTAATGAGAGTGTGGAGTCATGGTGTATGTAAGAACCAGAAGATGCGGCTTATGCGACATGATTCATGGGTGCAGGCAGTACCACAAACCAGGAGACATGGAGAAGAGAACTCGTTCAATGACATAAAACAGAAGTGGAGAAGAAGAGATGAAACCTGGGCAGTAGAGGTCAAGAAAGAGTCCTCCAAGGTTAATGAAGAGGAAAGATATGTGCTCTATGATAGCACAACACTTCTTCAAGGGATCATGTTTTCTAAATCAGAATTTCATGAAGTTATACTTGAGCAGTTCCCAGCAAAAGTGACGGACAATGCGTCTGGAAAATACGAGGTGACCTGCTACAGGCTTATTGATTTTGTCAAAGTCACGATAGAGAATCTTGAGTATCACTTGGCTTCAATCTGTATGAAGAAGGGACAAAAGCTTATTTTTCACTACAAGGAAGTCTTGTTGATGTTAGATGGATCTCCCTTCATTCCAAAGTTACTAGAGGACAAAGAAAAAAATGTCTACATGCCAAAGCAACTGCTTTAGCGTCACCTTCGAATGGAAGATGTTGTTTATCCTGTGGAGAACTTCTTGGTTAGAATCATCGTTTTTGGAGTGTCTCATTCTCCAAGGCCACCGGAGCTAATTATTTGCTTAGTAAGGACAATGTGGTGGAATCCAACAAAAGTGAGGTCTTACGATGGATACAGTGAGAACCAGAAGGTAGAAAAGAAGTTGAGAGCAGTGGACAAGACTAGAAAATATCTTAACCTGTTTCAGTGGTTGGGAAAGGTGTTAAGCGTTTATGAGATCACTAGGAGCAAGGCATCAACCTCAAGAGGGAAGAATGTGAAGTGTGGACTCTGCAGCTTGGCGATGGACCTGCAACTTGAGGACAAGTTGGCTCTTCAGGACCGGAGTATTGATAGGTTAAGGATCTTGAGTGAATGGATGAAGAGGAAGCTTAGGCCAAAGGGAAGTAAGGCTCGAGCCTTGGGGAAGAGTTTGTCAAAAGAAGAGAGATGTAGCCAAGTGTGGGAGAGCCTCTGTCTTAGTGAGAAGGTTTACTGTTTAATTCAGTTAAGCTATTGCTGTGTCGTTTTGGTCTTAAGGTACATTGAGGGTCTGTATTTAAGTTGGTTGCCCGATTTAGGGTTCTTCATCAAAATGAATAATCAACAAAACAATTCTTAACCTCATTCTCCTTTCTTCTCTCTACCTCTAATCTCTTCTCTAATCTTCTATTTCTCTCTAATCTTCTATCTTCTCTTCTATTAATCAATTCTGGTTACTTTGGTTAGGGTCAAACCTAACATTTGGTGCTTTCGTTGTTTGAGCTAAGAAAAGAAATCGATGGCTGCACAAAAACAAGCTGTCGATTTGAAACTCGAGACATGGAATTCTATCATAAGATTAAGGAACTCTATGCTAGAGATGGCTGCAAGTCTGTGTGTGGGAAATCCCTTTAAGGAATATATCTTAAATCTCCTCAAAGGACGATTTGGTGAAGACTACAAACGAGACATAATTTCTGGCTAGGACCTTTCTCCTCCACCGATGGCTGACGAGCACAAGGAGATGCAAGTGGTTCCGGGAACACAACAGTCAAGCTTAGACAATCTACTGCCAGCAGAAAACTCAAAGATATCTCTGGGGAATTTCGTCGAGCAGGTGGTGGATGTTCAAATTCAGAAGGCCATTCCAACACCACAACCCACACAAAACCTTGAGATGCAGAAGACTTCAGGAGCAAAAACTGGTGAACAAAAGCTGGTGGAAAACTCAACAAGTCCTCTTGGAAATTTCGTCGAACAGGTTGTGCGCGTCTCCACCTAAAAAGTTTCTTATGATTGTGGGATTTCAAAACCTCCTTTCTCAGGACAGTTAATGTTTCTTAAAAAGATTTTGGTGAAGAAATGTTTCCATAGAGCCCGATTTAAAAGAGGAAGGCAATGTGACTACGGCTCTCTTGCTCTACCATTACGGTTTCGTGATAAGTCATCGGACTTTCTGCTGAATTTTGGAGTTGATGGTTTCAAAATGGGGGAGATTGATTTGGTACAGGAATGTCGACACGAAAAAGTTCAGAGATCTTCAGTGGAGCAGTGCTATCATATTGTCAATATAAGAAGATCAAAGAAGAGGGATTTGGCTATAATTGCAAGTCCAGGAGACACCCTACGATCTGTTGAAAACAAGGGTACAATATTTCAATATCTTCTCTCACAACTTAGTACTAAGCCATTATCCCTGGACATGTTTCTTAAGAATGTCTACTATGTTAGTCAAATATTGATGGGAGTTGGTACAAGTGAGAAACAAACTAGTAGTTCGTCTTGGATTGTTTGTGCGTGGGATCCAGGTGGGACTTGGTTTGTGTATGTTCAAGGGAGTGGGTTAGGAACTTATTTTCTTGAGTATAAGAGGAAACAAATGGGGCTGGTAGTTGGTCATGGTTTAGAAGTGCAAGGCTGGTCTTGTTTGCCGAAAGTGTGTGCTGAAACAAGGATTGTTATGACGAAAAGATATAGTGAGAGCACTAGAAAGATGAATGAACGACTTAGTATGAGTCAGTTCCATGGCATTGCAGAACCCATGTGGAAGATACAAAAGCTAGACAGAGAGAATAAATGGGTGATTTTATTAGTCTTAGCCTCGCTGCTACAGAACAAACATTGTTTGTCACTCCATCTTGAGGACAAGATGGAACTTTTAGGGGCGAGTAGTAGAAGGTGTGGATGGTTAGTCTTTGATAGAGGGAAGGACGATAGAATCTCATATGGTATTAGGTTGTTGAGCTTAATACAGAAGAATCATAAGATGAGTTTAGATCGGGTCATGAAACGGGATGCGAACGAGTTGTATGCTGAATACAAAAAGTGGAGTAAGATTCTGCAGATCCATGCTGGTCAGGCTCTAATGAGAGTGTGGAGTCATGGTGTATGTAAGAACCAGAAGATGCGGCTTATGCGACATGATTCATGGGTGCAGGCAGTACCACAAACCAGGAGACATGGAGAAGAGAACTCGTTCAATGACATAAAACAGAAGTGGAGAAGAAGAGATGAAACCTGGGCAGTAGAGGTCAAGAAAGAGTCCTCCAAGGTTAATGAAGAGGAAAGATATGTGCTCTATGATAGCACAACACTTCTTCAAGGGATCATGTTTTCTAAATCAGAATTTCATGAAGTTATACTTGAGCAGTTCCCAGCAAAAGTGACGGACAATGCGTCTGGAAAATACGAGGTGACCTGCTACAGGCTTATTGATTTTGTCAAAGTCACGATAGAGAATCTTGAGTATCACTTGGCTTCAATCTGTATGAAGAAGGGACAAAAGCTTATTTTTCACTACAAGGAAGTCTTGTTGATGTTAGATGGATCTCCCTTCATTCCAAAGTTACTAGAGGACAAAGAAAAAAATGTCTACATGCCAAAGCAACTGCTTTAGCGTCACCTTCGAATGGAAGATGTTGTTTATCCTGTGGAGAACTTCTTGGTTAGAATCATCGTTTTTGGAGTGTCTCATTCTCCAAGGCCACCGGAGCTAATTATTTGCTTAGTAAGGACAATGTGGTGGAATCCAACAAAAGTGAGGTCTTACGATGGATACAGTGAGAACCAGAAGGTAGAAAAGAAGTTGAGAGCAGTGGACAAGACTAGAAAATATCTTAACCTGTTTCAGTGGTTGGGAAAGGTGTTAAGCGTTTATGAGATCACTAGGAGCAAGGCATCAACCTCAAGAGGGAAGAATGTGAAGTGTGGACTCTGCAGCTTGGCGATGGACCTGCAACTTGAGGACAAGTTGGCTCTTCAGGACCGGAGTATTGATAGGTTAAGGATCTTGAGTGAATGGATGAAGAGGAAGCTTAGGCCAAAGGGAAGTAAGGCTCGAGCCTTGGGGAAGAGTTTGTCAAAAGAAGAGAGATGTAGCCAAGTGTGGGAGAGCCTCTGTCTTAGTGAGAAGGTTTACTGTTTAATTCAGTTAAGCTATTGCTGTGTCGTTTTGGTCTTAAGGTACATTGAGGGTCTGTATTTAAGTTGGTTGCCCGATTTAGGGTTCTTCATCAAAATGAATAATCAACAAAACAATTCTTAACCTCATTCTCCTTTCTTCTCTCTACCTCTAATCTCTTCTCTAATCTTCTATTTCTCTCTAATCTTCTATCTTCTCTTCTATTAATCAATTCTGGTTACTTTGGTTAGGGTCAAACCTAACAGTACCACTAAATGGTCAAGTGTTCAACGACATTTCCTTCGCCAGAAACACTTACCTCTGTTCTCGAGAGAGAAAGTGAATTAAATTAGTCGATAAAGATGAATCAAATTAGAATCAATCAATCTGATGTTTTTTCCACTTTGTGTTTCTCTTAAAAATCAAAGACAATTTAAATGTAAGAGGATAAGATCTGAAGAGCAAGAGCATAAGATTACAATTTTTTTTTTTTCCGATCAAATGTAATTATAAATGGCATAAAACGTAATAAAACATACAACTCATGTATAGAAGTAATTTGCAAACTTTTATGTGTTATTTGAGTAAGTCGAAAATCTAAACGTGTTAGTCTAGTAATAAACCTACTTTTATGTAATATTCTAGGTAATTTCCCTTTTATTTATTTATATGTATTATATTATTGTAATTTAAAATTTATGTTATAACACAAAATATTCGATGCACATAATTTATCTATCCCCAACAAAGTTTTGGTCCCCACATTAATCATTAAATTTCCCTCACTATTCAATACACTTTTTTATTTTTTGTTAAATGATTCTTTAAATACAATTTAATACTATAAATTTTTCTATCTGCATATATGTGGATCGAAGTTAAAGTTAGAGACTTCTTATTACTAAAAAATAAGAGTTTCAAAGATTAGTTACTAATTAGAGAAGTTTTGAACTACCATACTATAAATTTGTTGTAGAAGTGGACAAAATATGATTATGGGCACCAAAACTAAAAATCCTAAGTTATTAGTCAGCAGCCTAACCACTAGATAAGCTTCTTGTCCCCTGATAAGTGAAGTGATAATGCTTTACAAAGAATATAAAGAACATGTGTATTTGATTAAATATAAAATTTAAGTAAAAAGGGGCATTGAATAATGGTCAAGCAAAATAACAGCAAAATAAAATTTACTAGCACCTTTTTTTCTAATCCACGTGTGGCCACTGTGATTTACTGACCAGAAGATTCATTGAATCTAGACAAGAGTGAGTAAGATCCAGCCAAAATGATTGGGAATAGCAATGGAAAATATCTAAAAGACATTCATTTTTTTTTTTTTTGGACAAAAATACATTCATAATGTCTAAACGACATTCATAATGTCTAACACTATAAGGACATCTTTATAGGGGGAACTATTTTGGGTGTTCTTAGAGTAAATATATTATGAAAATAATGTAAGATTAGTAGTTAAGATCTTTTGTTAAAAAGTTAGTTATTGGGGGAACATATTTAAGATCATAAAATTTAATAATATAATAATGTTAAACATATTACAATTATAAAAACTTATAAAATAACATTTAAATTGCAAACTTATAAAACTTTTACTAAAATTCAGAATACAATACCAAAATTTTATGAAACAAAAAAACATTAAAAAAAGAAAAAAAAAAAAAAAACATATTACTTAATTAAAGCACACAAACATTTTATTTAATTAATATATAGTTTAATGTCCAAATTTATTCTATATATTCTCAATCAAATCCTCTTTTAATTTGTGAAAAATTGTTTACAAAAAATAATATACATTCAAAGCTTGCCACATCAGCTTAGAACTGAGCCAAGAACAGTTCTACATTAAGAACTGATCTTGGTGTTCTTATGTCACTATTCATTATTTTTCTAATTTTTTTGGACTAAGAACACCCTTGGAGTTGGTGTTATACCTATAAAGATGGCCTAATATATAGATCAATTACAGATAAAGGCATTCTTTTCAAGATTCTTACAGAATTGAGACTTTTTGTCCAGGCTTACGTGTTTAGGAATTTTTATATATGATAATTACGTTTTTATTCTTACTAACAACTGCAGAAAAAATCAGATGAAGCAACGCTTCTATTTCTCTGGCTAAAAAAAAAATCAAACCTTTGTTTCAATTTTCTTCTCTATTTTTTCTAAGATTCAAATCAATTGTTCTCAAATTTTCTCTACTCGAATTGGTCTTTGACATCTACAAATTCAAAACCGCAAAGAATTTTTCAGGACGTTTGATCTCATCGCAGATCCTATGTTTAAAGTTGCAGATTCGATGGTTGATTGAAAATTTAATGTTTGTGATTAGAACCTTTGAGTTCACTAGATAGTATCCTATTGATTCAATCGGATCAGAGATAGTGTTTGCGATGGAGCGGCTTTGTGTTTGGAAGGCCAATGAATTGGTGTGAAAGTGACAGAGATGGATTTGATGGAGAACAATAGTGAGAAGCCATGGCTGTCATCGGGAGAAGAAGCGAGAGTTAAGATCGAAGAAGGAAAGAAGAAAATACAAAGATAGGGCTAAAAGCGTCATTTTCTCTACCTCTAAAATGCCTAAACTTGAGAGTACGGACAATAATACTTAATCTCAAATTTTTGGCCCAACAAAGCCCTATTCTAGTAAATATATACTACTCTAGTACTCTCTATCAAGAGAGATTTTTCCGAGAAAATCAAATAGTAGGATAAAACCAAAAAAAAAAAAAGGTTTTTTTGTGTAATCATTACCAATATATGTTTCAAAATAAGTTTTGTTTAGATTTTAAAAGTACATTTTGACACAAACTCAATCTGTTTTAAGTAAAATCACGAAGATTACAAGTGCTATGATATAATTCTGATGGCAAAAGGAATATAGTTTGGATTGCGTGAAAAAAACTGTATCAACCAAAATAAGAAGGTGGTATGAATTTGAAAGATTTAAGCGATTTTAATCAAGATTTTTTAGCTAAATAGGTGTGGCGCATACTTCAAAACCCAGAGTCGTTTGTGGCTCGGTTCTGTAAAAGTGGATATTTCATCAAGAAGTCAATTCTGGATTGTGGTATTGATAAAAGACCGTCTTATGCTTGGAGAAGCATGATGCACGAGCGTGAGTTGCTGAAAAAGGCCTATTGAGGACAGTTGGAAATGGGCATCATACGAGTGTTTGGATGGATAAGTTGATCTTTGATGAGAGTCCCAGGGCTCCATATAGATTGCAAACTTTCTTTGATGTGAATTTGCAGGTTGTAGATTTGATGGAGTATGGAAGCTGTTGGTGGAATCTTGACAAGGTTAATCACTTATTCTCGCCTTCTGATGCAAAACAAATTCTAGCTATGCCTACAGCCATGGATCTTGTTGATAGCTTCATCTGGCCTTACACAAAGTCGGGATCATATTCAGTGAAAAGTGGGTATCGGTTCGTGTCGACGAAATCAATGACTTCTGAAGAGCAACCTCCTTCCATGGCAGTGACGAATGCCTTGAAATCTAAGGTATGGGGATTGGAAACAGTTCCAAAAATCAAAACATTCTTATGAAGAATGTTATTTGATGCATTAGCGGTGTCGGAGCGTCTCACTTTAAGGGGTGTATTGGTGGGGACCAAAATTGTCAATTATGTGGTTTCCATGATGAAACAATATGTCATACTTTGTTTTGTTGTCTTGTGGCTCATCAAGCTTTTGAGCTGGCTAACGTTCCCGTACCTAGTAGTGGATTCTACAGATGTTAGAAATAATTGGGAACACCAAATGCTACTGATTCAGAATAATAATGGGAAGAGAGCTGATGTACAAGATGTGGTACTGAAAGCTTTAAATGGAAAGAGATTCAAATCAACGCTTTCGTTGATTTGCTGCAAGTTTGTGGAATGTCTAAATTGCCAAGCATTGGAAATAAATTCACATGGGCAGGACGAAGAGGAGACCATTGGGTTCAATGTAGACTGGATAGAGCCTTTGGAAATAAAGACTGGTTCAAAAATTTCCCTGCTTCAAATCAAATTTTTTTGGATATGAGGAGATCATACCATAGACCGATTTTAGTGAAACTTATCTCATCCCAAGATTCCTATAGGGGCCATTTTAGGTTTGATAAAAGATTCCTCCGCAAGAAAGAGGTGAAAGAGGCTATTGTGCGAGCTTGGAAACCCATATCAGATAGTATTAGCTTGTCCATAGCAGGTCGGCTCAGAGCTTGCAGGAAATCTCTAAGTGGTTGGAAAAAAAGAAATACGGTCAACTCACATGAAAAGATTCAACTCCTCGAAATGGCTTTAGAGAAAGAACAGTCTGCAGTTTGGCCAGTCCAACATAAAGTCTTCATCTTAAAAAGGGAGTTAGCCAAAACCTAAAAAGAGGAGGAGGCATATTGGAAACAAAATAACATACATAAATGGGGCAAGAGATAGTTCTCGGGTGTAGTTCTCGGGTGGTGCCAAGCTTGAGAAGACAGATGAGTGGAAGTTGCAGATAAAGTGGATGTTATTGTTCGGTTGGGTATTCTATTCGGATGCTAGAATGTTTCTGCAGTCCACTGTTTGGAGATGTTACACAACTCTTTTGAAGGGGTGTTGCAATAAGAAGTGCATGCGGTTTTTGGCCTAGAAAGAACTTTTGTGGTGGAGTATAACCCCGAGTTTTAAAGTTCTCTCATGGGAACTGTATTTTTAAAGGTACAAGGGAGAGTAAAACCGTTTTTGTTTATGCGTTGGTCTAGCCAGAAAGTGTGAACAGACCAAGGTGCAAAGATTTACGAGAAACCTTCAGAGCAGGTCAAACCAATCGTTGCAGCGGTGATGGCTGGAGTTCATTGCGGTTACACTGTGCCGCCGGATTTGAGGATAATCCTTGTTAGTGGGGGAGAATTGTAACGCCTGTGTACTGATAAAATAAAATGTTTGAGCTTTTGTCGGGAATTTGAGTGAAATCGGTTTAATTCCAGTTGGTTTATTAAACTAGTTAATTTATTATTTTATATCAAATGGATGGTTTAATAAATTATTGGTTTAGATGATATTAGTTAATTTAATTAAATTAGTATTTAATTGTTGTGATTGTGGTTGTTGTGCGGTGAAGTCCGTGGCTGGAGCGGGTAGAATTTTCCAGCCCATCTCTCTTGATACTTGGTCGCTTAGGGATGGTTGGCTATGCGGCTAAGTACTAAGATGAGGTGGTGTTTGGAATGCATGTATTGGCTTAGTGCCGTTGTATCTTATTTTTCATTATGTATTTTTGTTGAGGTTGTAATGATTATGATATTTTATGATTAATAATATGAGTATTTCTTTATTGGACTTGTGTTGTCTTGGAAAAAGAAATAGCTCGTGGTTTCTATAAATGGAAAATTTCCATAAATAGAATGTTTCTAAAAATGGAAAGTTCTATGGGAATTAGAACTTTGCTCTTTTTGGAAATTGTGGTGATCTTTGTGATGATCTTTTGGGATGTTTGCCTGGATGACGGTCATAGTGACGTTTTGTGCCTTGATAGAGGTCTTAGTGATGTTTTGTACCTTGAAAGTGGTCTTGGTGATAGAGGTCTTGGTGACGCTTGTCAGTGGTGGTGGTCTTGGTGATGTTTTGTACCCTGACGATGGTCTTTGTGACAGAGTTCTTGGTGACGCTTGTCAGTGGTAGTGGTCTTTGTGATGCTGGATACCTTGGTGGTGGTCTTAGTGACGCCGAATACCATGGTGGCGGTCCCGGTGATGTTGTTTGGCCTTGGTAGCTGTCCTTTTGGACACTTGTGTGGCCTTGGTGGCGGTCATGCGAGACATTTATGTGGTATTTGTGACATTTTTGTTGTTTTATGACGTTTTGTGGCCTTGGTGGTGGCCCTTGTGGCGATTGTTGGCCGTAGGACATCGCGATGTTTCTACATGAACCATTGAGGTATTCCTGGTCAGCCGCGTGGTACTTGGTCGAGCCCAGAATTATTGCTCTAGAGATATGAGATCTCGAACAACTCATGAGGGGACGGTTAGGTTCACGTGTACTGTTATCTCGAAGGACTTTGTGGTTGTGGGTATAATT
Organism: Camelina sativa; assembly: GCF_000633955.1. Classification (NCBI taxonomy): domain Eukaryota; kingdom Viridiplantae; phylum Streptophyta; class Magnoliopsida; order Brassicales; family Brassicaceae; genus Camelina; species Camelina sativa. The sequence goes on from NC_025704.1 coordinate 18,973,474, forward strand.
GGTATATCGACTTTGGGTGACGATCTGAGGGCGCGCTGTAGGGTGATAGCTCAAGAGCAAGATTAGACTTCCTGGATACCGTAGCTTGAAGGATGAGGCCTAATAGCGAGCCAGTAAGACTTGAGCGTCGAGACCTGAGAGCGAGGAAGATGCCTGAGTTGAGAGCAAATAATATCAGAGACACGTGTTATTGGCCAGATAGAGAGTCCTCATGGAGCAGTCGGAGGATGTGCGAACCATAGTGTTGGTTGCAGGGGAGATCCTTGACTGTTGGTCTTTGTGCTAGATTCGAGGAAAAATCTATGCTGGTGGGGGAGAATTGTAACATCCGTGAACCGGAATCCCCGTTTTGAGATATGCATCGGTCCCGTTTTGAGATATGCATCGACCGATGCAAGGTATTCTTCTACGGGACAAGTTAAGTCAAAATGCTCATTTTGGTTGTGTTTAGGGATTAGAAGCCCTAGGGATTGATATAAAAGACTAATTGTTGATTCCCTTGACTTGTTTACCGTTTTTCCCTTTTGCAAAAGAGAGAAAAGCTTCCAGAGAGTTTCCTATGAGTTATGTGCATGTTCTTGAGAGGTATGTTTCTGTGGTTTGAGATCTGAGGCCGTGAACGTGTTAGGAGCGTGTTGTGGTGCTGTCTCTGGTCGTGTGTGGTACATTCTCTCTGTTTTGTAAAGTTGAGTGCGTGACCATGGCTTATCTAAGCGGTTAGATGTGTGAATTGTGTGATTTGGTGTGTTTGATTGCTTTTGTACTTGATGTGAGTGTTTTTTCGTGATGTTTGTGGCTTGTGGGAGGCGGATTCGGTATTATCGATGTTGGGGCGATGTTTGGAGGTGAGAGAGTCCGAGAGAAATCGTTTCGACGATGATCCGCACGGCTGCATCTGTCGGTGCAAGGTGTGCATCGGTCGATGCAGTTAGGGATTTGACGGCGATGCGTGGGATTGTATCAGTTGACGTAAGGAGTGCATCGATCGACGCATCTAGGGATTTGGAGGATTGCATCGATCGATGCAAGGAGTATATCGGTCGATGCAAGGACGTTGCATCGATCTACGCATGTGCGCAGACTCAACGCGTGTGTTCAGAGTTGTATGGTTTGCTTGTTTCTTTATGTATTGCTTGTGTTTATCTTTCCGCTTGTGTGTATAGTCCAGTAGATGAGAGGATCGCCTCATAGAGTATTTATGATAATACTCACGCATCCCAATTGTTGTTTGTGGTGCAGGTAAAGGCAAAATGTGATTGTGGAATCAAGGCGATGAAGAGGAGGACGTGAGCCCATTAAGAAAGGTGAGCCCGTGGACTGCTCCAAAACCCCAATTGTCTCCTTTCCAGGCTAATGAAAAGCAGATATTATGAAGAGTTAAACTTCCCTGATGCTACAATGAGTAGAAGACCATCCTTTGCTTGGAGAAGCATCCTCTTTGGATATAAATTATTGTACAAAGTTTGGTGAAAAATGTTAGAAATGGAGAGATTCTGAATGTTTGGATTGACAAGTGAATTTATGAGGATGGGTACAGAGCCCCCCTGGAGAAAGAACTTAAATTTTGAAGTTGGTCTTAAGGTTAATGAACTTATTGATGAGAATACAAGTCTTTGGGATCAAAAAAAACTTGATGATTTTTTCATGCCTGAGGATATCACAAGAATTAAAGCTATAAAGCCTCTACTCGCGCATGAAGATTTATATGCTTGGCAATTCAATAGGAGCGGAGAGTTCTCGGTTAAATCAGGTTATTGGTTTGCAGACAGAGAAAAAAATGCTTCACTTATCAGAGAAGCCTCTAAGAGCCCTCAACACTCGAATTGAAAAAGCAGATTCGGAGTTTGCAGAAAGATCCAAAATTAAAAAAATTTCCTTTGGAAAGTGCTGTCTGGAGCCATTCCCGTCGTTGAAACCCTCAATGGTAGGGGCATGAGTATTGACTATGTATGCCAAATCTGTGGAGAAAAGGGTGAGTCTATCAACCATTCACTTTTTACTTGCTCTGTTGCTAGACAGATTTGGGCACTGCCAGTTTATCCATTTCCGGTGTATGATTTTTATATTGGCTCAGTGTTTTCAAACATGTTCCATTTACTGGAAAATTGGAATAATAAAGAGTGGCCTATTGAGTTGAGGAAAAGCTTCCCATGGATAGTTTGGAGGATTTGGAAAAACAGAAGCTCTTCAACTTTTGAAGGAGTAAACTTTTCCGCAGTGGAAAAGATCAGAGAGGAAGTAGTGGAGTGGTTTGAAGCTCAGTGCCAGGAAGGGGAAGGTATATCCCTACTGAACCAATCAGACCAACCTCAAGGAGAGAAATGATGCAACCATTAGCGAAGGGATGGGGAAAACATTTACCGAATTGGGTAAAGTGTAATGTGGGCTCATCCTGGTCAAAAAGAAATAAGCTAGCAGGTGGAGCATAGGTTCTAAGAGATGAGCAAGAAGAAGTTTTGCTTTATAGCCGCAGAGCTTTTAGAGATATTTTGAGTCCGGATGATGCAAAGCTCAGAGTGGTGTTCTGGGCAATAGAAAACATGAATAGCCAAAGATTTGGTCAGAGCCATGGAGAGACCAAATGTGTGGGTGTGGCCTTCCTTTAAAGCTCAATCAATAGTTTTAAAAAGTTTTCTGAATCCTATTTTGGAGTGGAGACTGGTAAATGAAAATGAGGCAATAAACAAATGTGAAAATATGATAGCTTAAAGCGTAACAGAGGACTTGCGTTTTCAATCATATGTGGAAAGGAGTTACCCAACTTGAATGGAGAGTGTTTTCGAGGAAGAAAAAGTTTGCAGTACTATTTGCTAAAACTGATTTTCAACAGGTCTGGTTTTTTATAGATGTAACTGGTTTTTTTTATAGCTCCTTTGGTTGTATTGGAGGGAGTTAGAATAGGCTAACAGGTCGTGGGAAAGCGGTTTTTTGTGATTTTGGTATAGCAAATAAAAGGTGTAATCACTTGGGCCATTCAGATGGTCAAATTTTAATATAATCTTTCAGATGACAAAAAAAAAAAAAAAAGAAGTAAAAACACTCTTTTATTCGCTATCTCGATTCTTATACAAATATAATTTTTTTTGCTTTTATTTATATCTATATACACCATAAGGATTAAACACTTATAGTTATCATATTTACTTACCCTGTTCATTATTTAGCATTTCCATCTAAATAATATATTTAAATGATCTATCTAAATGATTCATTTTAATGTTAAATTACCCAACAAACAAAACAAAAAATAGTTCATTTGGATGGTACATCAATGATTCCCCTGCAGTGGCGGACCCACGTTATGGTTGGTGGTGGCAAGTGTCACCAGTAACTTTGAAATATAAAAAACATTTTATTCTAAACAAAGTTACTTAAGTGGCAAAGTGGTTTAGATTCGCATTTAAATCCCTTGAGGTAAGGGGTTCGATTCCCTTGTACGATGAACTGCCCCCACTAATATTTTATGCTGGTTCCGCCCCTGTTCCCCTGTTATTTTTTGATGAACCATCTTCATCCAAATGGTCCAACTAGAATCATCCAAATGAGTTTCAAATTTTTGCTTAAAATTTTAAAACTCATTTAGATAATCCATGTGAATGATTCTGGATGATGCTTTTTTTTTTGACTAAAACAAACAACATTTGAATGGTTCATTAAGATGGTAGATGAATAAACGAACAAAGCCTTACTCTGTTCAAACTTTTTTTCTTTCTTTCTTGACTTTGCTTTTCATGTTTTCGTTTCAAATAAAGGCCTAATGGGTCTTAACTTTTATTTTGTGCTTCTTCGGCGAAAGAATTGAACGTTACTAAGAAATGAAACTGCACTTTAACAAAAACAAACAAGTGTCAATTTTTTTATTAGAGAAATCTATTTTTAGTCATTTTTATTAATCATATTTAGTTTATAAAAATATCTCTTTATAGAGTAGAATTAGATTAGGACCCATGGTACACCGAGGGGCAAAATTATTTATAATTAAAATATTAAAATTATAAATTGTATTTATTAGTTAAATATGTTATAATTATATAATAATTGTTAAATAAACCATATAATACCGTAATATAATTTATTTTTTATATAATATTTATTTAAATTTAATTAGATATGTCTATTCTCTGATACTAACAGTGTTAACAAAATAATGAAATGATGTTTTCCCCGTGTAACACCGAATTACTAATATTTTTTAATTTATATAAATATCGATAAAACCCGTCCCGCTATATAACCCTGTCCCGAGATATTTTAATTCACACTATATCATCTTAATTTTTAATATTTATTGTGTATCTATGGTATAATATTTATCATATTTAACTTTTTAAAAGTTTTAAATATTTTTCATATTTAACCTTTTAAAAATCTTTAAAATAAGGAATAAAAATTTTAAAATCTTTAAAATCTTTAAAGTTTTAAATAAACCAAATAATAGTTTTTAAAGTTTGAATGCCTGATAAATCAAGAGTCTACTCATTTGTATTCAGAATCATTTTGGCAATTGAGAATATCATTAATGTCGTAGTTATTGCAATGTAATTTTCCGGAAATTTTTTCTACAAATTAATTTTCCGGAAATTTTGTCTAGATTATTAGCAAAAGAGTATATTTTCGCGGGTCTTATGAAATTTTAGACATCATTTTGTCTACAACCTAAATAAATGGAGGCCCTTAAATTATGAATTATCAAGAGGCCCATAAAATACTAAGAGGTCCATATAAAATTGCTAGAGGTCGACAGAATTAATTGCATTAGTAGCATTAATTGCTAAAACTTTCCTTATTAGTATTTTTGAGCAAAAACTGCTGCAAAAATACTAGTATAGATATATTGACACGTATCAAAAATGATTCTGTTATCTATCTATGCCAATATTTAATCAATTCTTGATATGTTTCCAAATTTGATGATTTGTTTGTATATCATATGTTGGATTTTCCCTGGATATATACTATATTATAGTTAAAAAAAAATTAGTTTTTTCCTTTTGATAATCATAAGTAATTTTAGTTTAAAATAATGATTTTTGTTTGTTAACATCTGTCAAATATTAGCTAATATTTGATACATGACAAAATTTGAATGATTGTAATTATGTTATGTTTTTAAAATGTAACGTATCAAATATTAGTCTATTGAATGTTCGCGGGTAACACATCTAACAATGTTACTTTTTGTTTATATTGGAAAAAGTATTTTCATATCAAAAATTTTGCCAATATAAATCATAGAAGATTAAAATCATAGCGTCTTTTTTGGTTAATTTTTTTTTCCATTTATATTTTTGTTGGAATCGTTTTAAATTTTAAAATTAAATTACATGTTTGTTTGTTAAATTAGTTAAACTATTTTAAAAATAATATCTCACTTTAACGAAAACATGTGTCAATATTTTTTATTAGAGAAATCTACTTTTAGTTCATTTTTTAATTACATTTAGTATATAAAAATATCTCTATATATAGTATAGTATATTGACACGTATCATTGTATCAAAAGTTAGTCTATTATCTACATATGTCAAATTTTTATTAATTCTTGATATGTTTCCAAATTTGATTATTTGTAAGTATATCATATGTTGGATTTTTCCTGGATGTATACTATATAAAAACATATCCAATTAGTGTTTTTCTTTTGATAGTCATAACTAATTTTAGTTTAAAATAATTATTTTTGTTTGTTAACATCTGTCAAATATTAGCTAATTTTTGATACATGACAAAATTTGAGTAATTGTAATTATGTTATGTTATAAAAAAAATGTATCAAAAGTTAGTCTATTGCATTAATAAGAAGAAATAAGGATACTGTGGTCTGCAACTGTTATATAAGAGAGTCTAAAATCTAACCACAACTTCACAAAATCAAAAACTTCAAAAAGAAAAATACAAAACTGGTCCCCAAAATTTGAAATTATCAAAGTTACCCCCAAACTTGGTCTCTTAGTCTTCTTCTCTTTCTCGGTTAGCCGTTTAAAGCAAAACCCTGAGACCCCCCAAACCCTAAAAATCTCAGCCGCCACTTTTGTTCTAATGGCGAAGAAGAAAGTTTCTCGTAACACCAATGGAGCATCCGTTGAGCAACAACAAATGCAGAGCCAGAAAGCTCCGGTCACTTACAAGAAACCGGCGGCGGAGCTGAGTCGAGAGTCTTCAATGGAGGACCATGACTCGTCGGAGGAAAAGTTTCAGAATTTGAAATCACTCAATGGGATTCTTCTCCAGCAAACCATGGAGAAGAGGCAGCAGATTGAATCTCTCTTCCAGGCGAAAGATGCGTTGGAGGCTGAGCTGACCCGTTCCGGAAAGGAGAAGACTTTGCTGAAGGAGGAGTTGTGTGGTTCGAGCGATGAGAAGTTCATGTTGAAGATTGAGTTGGATCTGTTTATGGGTTTTGTTGAGAGCCGTGTTAAGGAAATGGTTGTTGAGGTAGATGGGTTGGTTAAGGAGAAGAGTGATAGGGACTGTGAGATTAGGGATTTGAAAAGAGAAGCTAGTGTTTTGATTGGGAAGTTAGAGAGTGAGAGGGATGAGTTTAGTAGGGTTTGTGGTGAGAGGGATTTGATTAAGAGTGAGTCTGATTTGCAGAGTGAGGAGATGAATTGGTTGAAGGAGAGTGTGTTGAGGCTGGAGATGAAAGAAGTGAGTTTGGGTGAAGAAGTTGGGAGATTGAAATCTGAGAATGGTAGATTGGTGAAGGAGGGGAAGAAGAGAGAGGAGTTGATTGAGAGGGTTAGTAAGGAGAGGAGTGAAATGGAGAAGAACCTTGAGGATAAGATTAGGGAGATTGATGGGTTGAAGAGTGAGATCAATGGGGTTATTAGAGAGAAGATGGAGATAGAGATGGTTAAACGTGATCAGAAGGAGACGATCGTTGAGTTGGAGAAAAAGTTGGGAAATTTGAATGAGACTGTGAAGAGCTTGACAAAGGAAGAGGTGGGGTTACGTGATCAGGTTATTAGGTTAGAGAGGAATCTTGATGAGGTTATGGAGGAAGCGAAAGCGAGGGCGGAGCAGATCAATGCATTGGTGAAAGAGAAGTCTATTACGGAATCTGAGCTTGAGTGTGTGTGGATGGAGAACATGTCAGTTAAGAAGCAGATGGAAATGGCTCTCGTGCAATCCTCTGATAAGGGGAAACTGGTTGACCAATTGTTGTGCGAGAAGAATGAGCTTGTTAAGCGTGTTGTTAACCAGGAGGCTGAGTTTGTTGAGCTGAGTAAACTGGCGGATGAGCAAAAGCATGTTGCAGTTCAGCTGCAAAAGGATTATAATGAGCTAACCAAGACTAGTGAGAATCTTAGCTGCAATGTTAGCCAGCTTAAGGATGCTCTGGCGCTGGTTGAGGTTGAGAGAGACAATGCTGGGAAGGCTCTTGCTGAGGAGAAGAGAAATCGGTTGGCTCTTAAGGATAAAGTTGCAGAATTAGAGAAAATGATTGAATCTACTGGTAAAGAGCTTGAGAAGACTAAGGCTGAGCGAGCGAGATTGGTCAAAGAGAAGAAGGAAGTGGAGAATCGATCTGAGTCATTGAGAAACGAGAAGGGTATCCTTCAGAAGGATACTGTAGAACTCAAAAAAGCTATGGGTGTTTTGAAAACAGAACTAGAGTCTGCTAGAGCCAATGCAAAAAACAGTCTAACAATGCTGAAGAGTGTGGCCACTCTAGTAGGTGGTTTAGAAAACAAAAAAGGCGAGAAGAAGCGTGAAAAAGGAATGGATTCTTACACTGTGGAGCTAGAAGCGATCAAGAAATCGTTTAAAAACAAAGAAAGCATGGTTGAGGAAATGAAGAAGGAAGTAGAGAAAATGAAGCATTCAGTTGAAGATGCACACAAGAAGAAGAGCTTTTGGACCCTTGTGTCATCTGTTACTTCTCTCCTTATGGCTGCATCTGTTGCGTATGCTGCTTCGATCAAGTGAACACCTGAAGATGGTACTACCCCTATAACTTTCAGACAACATTACCGCAATCCAGTTCTCAGTTTTTGCTGTTTAACTTCTAAACCATCTTGAGCATCGTATGAGCTTTAGACTCATAACTCCTCTATGATGTTTAGTTGGTTCATGAATAACTATGATGTAAACCTTTTTTCTTTTCATGTCTAGCTCTCTCTATGTCTGTGATTCTGCTACTTTTCTCTCAGAACATGTAGTTGATTCTCAGAAACTCTAATAAACATCTTCGTTTCATATTCATATATTAAGCTATATATATTATTGGTCAAGTTTGTCTCTCTACCATAATACGTAGTTCCATTGATACGATAAATTTTGGAGTAAGCATATAAATTATAAATTATAAGTAGGTGAAGACATGTTTATCTATCATAGCTAACTCTAACCACATTTCTCATAACGTTTTGTTATTTTAAAAGGAAGATTGAAGCCTCTTACCAAACCAACTTGTCTTTTCATTCATTTGGTTACAATTTCATATCTACGTCTTAGTTTAAGTGGACTCCATAGATTTAGAAAACTAGCTTATTTTGTATCGTTTGCTCTCTTTTCTATTGTTTGGGATCCACATGCTTATCAACTATATTCTCATCATTTGTGCAAAGATATATCTCATATAAAAACAAAACCCTTTCAAGCCTTTTTTACATAAGAAAAGAAAATAACATTATTGCATATTCTTCGAAGAGTCAATTTTTTCTTTTTGGTTTCCTTGCTGTGTGGTCCAGATGCAATGCACCTTCCTCCATGAGACATTTTGGTTTTTTACATTTAAAGTAGGGATTACAAAGACTTATACATCAAATCTTTTGCCAATGATTACATTGAAATAAAGCCTATCAGTGAGTGAATATGAGAGACATTAGTTTTACATTGCAAGAAACTTATAATTATACTAAAACCAAAATCAAGAAAAGAAAACTTATAATTAAACATATTGCTGATGTATGTATATATACTATATAGATATTTACGGAAAATATCATAATAGCAACATAGCCCAAAGTTACTATTCAACAGCAAGCTGATAAAAACTCAGCTCTTATAGTTAAAAAGTCAAAACGCTAACACTAAAAAGCCAAACATTACCGGCTTCACTGTTCTTCTTCCTGCTTTGCTTTCAGAATCCAGCTTCACACGGTTGACAAACGCAGACGCAGCCACTTCCACCGTGGTAAGTAGTTAAACGCCATTCTTTTGACTCACTACAAAGAGCAACTAAAACGAGAATCTCGGGGATACACACACCTCCAGCGGTGGATTTCACCCCGTTTGTTAATGAGAGATAAAAGAGATATTTCATTGGCATTCTGCGTTTACAAACGCAGCTATCTCGTCCATAACGGTATGGAAATGATTGTTGTTAGGCAATAAGTAGAAGCCAATAGTGGCTTGTTCCAAGTAAAGAAGCTTCACCTCTTGACCCGCTTGCTTGAGCCCTTGAGCGTACTTCAACTGCCAATCTTGAATCAAATCTAAACCCGCTACAACGACCAGACTCTTGGGGAAACTCAACCCTTCTAAGCTCTTGCTTCTCGGGCCAAACGGGCTACAAGCTGGATGCTCTCTGTCTTCACCCTCGGGAAGAAACGCTCTCCAATACCAATCTCTGTCTCTGACCGTCACAAAGTATTTCCCATCCAAACGTGTCTCAGACTCGGTCCTTTCGTTCCCACCAAACATAGGGTTAAGCAAAATGTTCCCCAAAACATCGATCCCTGACTCCACCGCTCTTAGTGCGACATTATGCACGATGTTACCCCCAGAGCTATCACCGGCCAAGAAAATATGAACCTTTGAGTCTTTCTTGCTTTTAAGCCAAGAACTGGAGTTGACCCAATTCAAAACAGCCCAGCCATCATCATAAGCACAAGGGTAACGATTCTCTGGTGCACGGCGATAGTTCACAGAGACAACAATAGCACCGCACAAACCAACAAGCCTACGGCAGAGAGTATCATAAATAGCACTGTTTGCAGAAGAATGCGCAAAGCTCCCACCATGGAAGAAGACAATAACAGGTACTATCTCACCATCAACGGGATTCTGAAGATCGGTAATACTCGGTGGGCCTGCAGCAGCATCAGCCGGTCTGTATACTCGGCTAAGGAGATTGGTCTGGCGATCGATGATAACATCGAAGGAGAAGACCCCATTAACAGGATTGGCGTTTGCAGGGACTTTCCTGTCTAGAAACTCTGCGAGGTGACGGTTAAAGGTTCCATCAGGACGGCGCAGGAGATTGTAGGCTAGCTTAAAGTTGGATATCAGAACCCATGTATTGAGAGGAACCACTGTCTGCAGCAACAACACAATACAGACCAAATAAATCAGAGAAGGGACTATAATAAGAGATTTTTTCAGAACTTAATGAATCTCACAAACGACTTAAACAGTAACAATATATGCAAACACAACCAAAAGAATCCTTATAAGAGAGCTTGTTCAAGTTCGATTAACCCTTCTTTTTCAAGAAATGGAAATAACAAAATCAAAAATTGGGAGTCAAGTCAGTCAGTTGATTGCATCTAAAGAATTCGTTAAACAACAACAACTACCACAAAAGAAGAAAAAAAAAAAATCAGATTTCACCAGAATCAAAAATGAGTCACAAAGGGTCAGAGAAAGCCACAAATAAAGCCAAGAAAAGCTCCTAATTTAGAAAAGACGCATCACGGAACCGACACGTTTCATCACCCTAAACGATAAAAAGCCCCAAGCTTTGATTAAAAAAAAAAAACACAAACACAAACACAGAGAGACATGAATCCTACTCCAACAAAACACCACAAAGAAATTAAAGAACAATCCCATGAACACAGTTAAATACCCAAACACCCATCAAACAATTTCAATCAAGAATTGATAAAAATAAAAAGGTCTCACCTTACTCTCAATAAGATTAACTTCTTCGCTCCCAGCCATTGAAAAAAAACTAAAAAAATTCCTCTTTATTATTACCAAGTAAACAGAACAAAAGAGAGACGATCCCACCCAGATCGAAGATTTTTCGATTAAATGAAAAGGATTTTGAGCCGAGAAGGGAAATATTTTGGTAAATGACTAAACGGAGAGTGGATGAGTAAAGTTTTATATCTGGAAATAGAAAAAAAAAACCTGCTTTTAAACGTCAGATCATATGGTTTAACATTTTTTTAATAATGAAGGAGCATATTATTATAAAAAAAAAAAAAAGCGAAACTAAAAATAAGGAAGGGGGTTAAAGTGAAAAAATATATTCTAAGCGGTGTAGTGTGGTGGATAAGAACATCTGCGTAGTTTAGCATGAGTGTGACTATGGAGTATAATCTGCGCATTCGAGTCCAACGCGAATATCTGCGTAGTTTAGCATGAGTGTGACTATGGAGTATAATCTGCGCATTCGAGTCCAACGCGTCCGGGAAGAAGCAGAGAGTGTGACGACGACTGTTGGGTCAGTCATTGGTGGTGGGTGGACCTCAAAGAGAGATTTTTTTTTCTATTTTTAAATAGTTATTTTTAGAGGTTAGTTTCTGTAATAAATAAACTTAGTAGAGATTACTAATTAAATTATTGATTTGAGATTTAAGGAGAATTTTAATGACTTTGAAAGTTATGTAAAATATGTTATTATTCAATCAAAACTTTTCAAAACTCTTATAAAATTTTGTGTTATTAGTTGTGGATTTATAAAAAGTTATCTAAAATTTTCATAAATCTAGTGTTATTGGATTAAAAGTTTTATCAAGTCATTAAAAGTCATCTGTTTTTCAAGTAAAGCAAAAGAATTTTGGATTGTTGATGAATTCAACTATTCTGTTATTGGTTTAGGATTCTATATTATTTTCTTCATAAAAAAGTCATGTAAACACTGTCATCAAACAAAGAGATTGTGAGAATCATAGTCCATGATTTTTTTGGAAGGAAGAAGAGCCACGTTTAACAACGTTGCAAATTCTCAATCATCTTCCATCATATCTTCCATCAAATTCCCAATCATCTTCCATCATAACTTCTGAAATAGAGAAATGAGCATGTGCATCCTCATAGACAGAGAGATCAATGTATATTATATTCATCTCTCTCTTCTCTGTGTATGTGCACGTTTGTTTAATCCGAGTATATTAAAAGGATCATGACACCCTTTTTTGTATCATCACTTCCGTAACAAGAAGTGGGAAACAGAGCAAAACCTCCCAGCATGAGCATGTCCTCCTCTGATCTCGTTTTCTCTTTGTCTTTATATTTTTTTATTCTCTTTTTAACAAAAACGTTGAATAATCAAGAAAATATTGTGCAATATTTTTTGAGAAAGTTTGCAAGATTTTATGAAAGATTTTACAAGATTAGAAAAAACAAATCTGCAAGATTTGAAAAAACTTCTAAACAATCTCTTAGAATCCTTCATTTTATACTTTCTATGATTTTCTTTAAAATCATTAAAATTCTCCTTAAATCCCAAACCAATAACCCCTAAACATATTATAATTTGGAACCGATGGTGATGCTCTAATGTGCTTTATTTTTCAAAAGTTTTTAATAGTAGTGATATTGATATATGGAATGTCTAACACAAGTTGATTCTTAAGAAGTGAAAACATTGATCATAAAAGTGATTTATGCAATTGAACGAAAAGTGATTACACAAAAGTTTTGATTTATAACTAAAATGTTTGTAACTCCATTCAAAATTATGCAACGTTTAAAAATAATAATTAAATTGTAATTATTAACTAAGGGTAAATATATGATATTGAATTATGATATTTTTTTTGGTTATCAAATAAATTAAATTTTTTTTATTTGATTCATTAACTATTCAAAATAATTTAATTTCATTTATATAATTTTATCTTTAGTCGAGTATTAAATTCGTGCCGACCTAGCACATAATATTTTTGATGTTAGCCGTGAAACAAAAACAATGATATATGATCAAGGCATATCGCACATATAGCCCTTCCTTCTAAAGTAAACTGAAATAAATTGTAACGACGTCGTTTAACGCTTAGCAGCCAAACGCACAACTAAAAATTTTATGAACATCTTCATCGCTTTCCTCCATTTACCAATTTTGGAGTGAAATCTTTCTAAAGCAATGACTCAGAATCATATACATTTAATAAAATGAGGTAGACTTATTCTAAAAAATTTTATTTTCTTTTGCGTGTTGGTTAAGGAATTTTCTCTTCTTCAACAATATTTTTAACCCAAAATTGCTTATCCATAACAAGTGGTTGACAAAAAAACCCACTGCAAAAAATCTCCAATTTTTTTTTTTTTTTTTCTCATTTGATGAATGTCTTCATCTAACTCAGTATTATTGTTGCAAATCCTTTACTGGGTTCCCGATTTAGTTTCACAAAGAATCTGTTATTGCTGAATGGTTATGTTGTTGTTACATAGTACTAGTGTGGGACTATCTCCATGTTCAAACCCACAAAAGTCTTTTGTCTTCCATAGTTATTACAGTTATAGATGCATAGTTTGTTCATCTGAAACAGGGTTGTCCACAAGAAGACAAGCGTTGGAGCAACTTGATTCTAAGTTGTCTAGTGGAGACGAAAGAGCTGCACTTTCCCTTGTCAAAGATCTCCAAGGCAAACCTGATGGGCTTCGATGTTTTGGCGCTGCCAGGCAGGTAAAAATGCTTTGTTTCAAGTAAGAAAAGAGTTCTAGATTGCAATTTGTGTATGTAATCTTCATAATGTCATTGTGAGTCTCCTTCCCTGCATCTTTGATGGAACTGATTGATCTATGTTTAAGCTTGTGTGTCATAATATCATCAAAGTTTTGATAAGTTTAGCTTAAAAATTGGTCCCTTGGCATGTATCATAATGTGAATGTGAATCTCTTTCTCGGGATCTCTGATGGGATTGATTGGTCTATGTTTAAGATTTTGTGTCGTAATCATCAAGATTTGGTGCTTTGATAGGTTTAGTTTAGATTTCTTGGTCCCTTGGACTATTTTAGTGGCCATTTCTTGGGATCTTTGATGGAGTTGATTGGTCTATGTTTAAGCTTGTGTGTCATAATCATTAACATTTAGCTTAGATCGGTTAATCTCATTTGTTGTCTTTTTTTTCATTTTTTGCCTGTGTTTTATCTTAGGTGCCTCAGAGACTATACACGTTGGAAGAACTGAAACTGAATGGTATTAACGCAGCTTCACTTCTCTCGCCAACAGATACAACGCTTGGCTCCATCGAAAGAAATCTTCAGATCGCTGGTGTCTCAGGGGGAATAGTTGCTTGGAAAGCCTTTGACTTGAGTTCTCAACAGCTCTTTTACCTTTCTCTTGGGTTTATGTTCCTGTGGACTTTGGACTTGGTAACTCAAACATGACTTCTTCAGATAAAAAAAAAAAACACACACACACAAATATAGTCTCTTCAATCATATGTCCTTTCATTACGCAATTCTCTTGTTATAGGTCTCATTTAATGGCGGTATTGGGAGTTTGGTTCTTGATACAGTCGGTCATACATTCAGCCAAAGATACCACAATAGAGTTGTTCAGGTAATAAGACCTTCCTCGCACTAACTCTGATACGAATCTTCTTCAGTATTAGGGATCAACAATGTGTGTATATCAGAACTAAATGTGAACATTTTAAACTTATCATCTTCATTGAACTGAGATCCTCTATAATGCAGCATGAAGCAGGTCATTTCTTGGTGGCCTACTTGATCGGGATTCTACCACGCGGATACACGCTCTCAAGCCTTGAAGCTTTACAGAAAGAAGGATCTCTCAACGTTCAAGCTGGCTCAGCCTTCGTGGACTATGAATTCCTTGAAGAAGTAATTAACCTCTCTTTAATCTTTTTCACATCCCCTAAAGAAGCAGAAACTCATTCAAATCCAGATCTTTTAATACTACTTTTTTGCTAACCTGAAAAACGCAGGTTAATTCTGGAAAAGTCTCCGCTACCGTATGTTTTCATTTGCTTCTCATAGAAAAGTTCAAAACAGTTTCAATCTCCTTAGCCTAACCGAAAAAAAGTGCTTTGCTATTCCAAAACCAGATGCTGAACAGATTCTCATGCATTGCTCTTGCTGGTGTAGCAACCGAATATCTCCTGTATGGTTATGCTGAAGGTGGCCTTGATGATATCAGCAAGGTCCCTTATCTTTTGCCCCTAAAACCCTCTTATAGTTCTGTAAATATACTCAGTACTGCACAGCCAATGAGGCATTTTAAATATGCTTGATGGTTTTGATGGAACAGTTAGATGGTTTGGTGAAGAGTTTGGGATTCACACAAAAGAAGGCGGACTCGCAGGTAAGGTGGTCAGTCCTCAATACCATACTGCTACTACGTCGCCATGAGATAGCTCGATCCAAGCTCGCTCAGGCTATGTCCAAGGGAGAATCTGTTGGATCTTGTATCCAAATCATAGAAGATTCCATTGATCCTTCTGATATATAGAAATCCAATGTCTTCTCTTCTATTTCGGATAGATTCATCATGTAAAGAAGCATTTTTTTAATACATTCATTAATAAAGGGCAGCATCTTTTGACTAACAATTATGTTTTTATTTTCATTTCGAATTAAAATGCTTAACTCAGTAAGTATCATAGCATGTCCTTGTCCCCTAAATCTAATGGTATACGCGGAACATAAACCTAATGACGCTTGGGTTGTAACTGGTACCAATCTATCCACCACTATTCTCGTAGAATTGGACAGAGATTTCATCTACATGAACAAATCTCTAACCCAAACTCCAGAAAGAGGCCACAAACAATGAATTTTGGACACCACAATTTCCAAGAGCCGTTATTAAACCACCCATGATACAGATGTCAAGTCCAGACCACACTGTAAAACATCAGCTCATTCCGAAACAGAGTTACACATTCCATTTGGCATACAGTCAAAATGCAAACTTTCTAAGCCTGAGAACAAAAAGCCACCATAATTTCACAAAAAAAAAAAATGTCTCTCTGTAAGCTTTACTAGAGATCCCAACTACTTTCTCTAGCAGAAAAACAGTATCCAATCACTTCAATACAGTGTTTGACATTTAACATTAAAAATAGGTAGGTTTCAAATTCAAAGTAACAAGGAAGCAGTCTTACATCCAAATCTACTACCCTCCCCGAGAAATTCAGAACATGAGCTATATACATGACCAATTTTATTATATCCGAATGTTATTGATGCTAAGAAGGTACGAGAAAGTAGCTATTATATATACAGATATATAAAACACCAGATAATCACAAGATTGTACAGAGAGGGTTATTATTAAATCATAACTTAGTCCAAACCCTCTTTTACAGAGGGAAATGGTTTTTGCTACCGCCAGCATCATCATCATCATCATCATCATGAGCATTACCATCATCATCGAAAAGATTCAACCCTGTAACATCCCAGTTAGCATCTCTATAGTTGAAGCTGGAGCTGCTAAGATAATACTTAACCTCATGAAACAAGTTGAGATTATCCACAAGCTTATGGAACACATTGCAACCACAGCACTGCACGAAGACAGTGCCGTCAGTGTAAGCATGTGGATTAATAGCTCTTGTAGTTCTCTGACCACAGACGTTGCAAGTGAAGGCAACACGCATTCGCCTACGAGGCGATTTCGTGAACAGTGACCATGGAAACGTCGAAACCGTCTCTGTATCGGGTTTAGCCGGTAGAGAAGGTCCTTCCATACCTGAACCGGTTGTCCAGCCTTTAACCGAGGCTGCACTCAACACCAATCCCATTGCTTCATCCTAAATATACAAATCAAATCACACGAATCAAACAAAAACCTAATCAATTTCGATTTCCACAAGTGAGATCGAGGTTTTTTTTTTTTTTTTTTTTTTTTTT
>NC_025704.1:18990499-18999276 GCF_000633955.1 Camelina sativa
TTTTTTTTTTTACATTCGAGAGTGTTCGATTTTGGAAAAGAGGAACGAGGCTTGATGAGTTCGATTCGGATTGTTGCTGATGATCGTAATCTTTGTCTTCTTTCTCTGGATTCAAAACAAAAATTACGATTGAGATAACGATTCGAAAACAAAAATAAAATAAAATCACGATCTCGAGAGAGATTGATCGGAAGAAATAATGGAAATTGAAGTTTTGTATACTCTTGGAGAGACGGACGATTCTGGGAGAAGATGATGAGTCTGTTCTCTTCTTTGGAGAGAAGATGGAGACTGGCGAAGATGAGGACGAGATGATTGTTGCTGCAGAGCTTAAAGCTGAAGCTTCCATGGTTCGATCGATCTAAAAGAAGAAAGAAGCTTAACACAGAAACGAAACTTTTTGTTTCTTTCCCCTTTTTGTTTGTGAGTTTATCTTTGGAGTTTTTGAGAGATATTTTTGTATTAAAAAAAAAAACTAAATTATTATTTATTTTAATCTGTATAAAATTTTGTTTAAATTGTTTAAATTTATACATCTTGTAGTCTTGTACCAACAGCTTTATACAGATCTTGGACTACACTGCTAACAAATCTGTCATCTTCCACAGAGCTTCTTATCATTTTCTCATAGAACAATATCCCTTTCTCGGCGTTACCACAGCTCATGTATCCTTTTAGGATCGTGCGCTTGCAAGCGCTGTCCGGGCTTATATTGGCTTCAGACATCTTGCAGTATATCCTTTCGGCATCATCCATCATCCCAGCTTTGGCGAAGGCAAAGAGCAATGAACTGAAATGGCTGTGAGATAGCGGGATGCCTTTCTCTTGCATGAGAGTTATCGTCTTCTCCGCTTCTGCGTACTGTGAACTCTCAGCATAAGCTTGAACTAAAGAGAGGTAGGTGGATGATGAGTCGTTGGTACAGCGACCACTTCTTTCCATTGCTTGCAGAAGTTCATCGACCTCGCGATGGAGTCTACTGCTTGCACATGTTTTGACCATCATGTTGTAGCTAGGCTGCAATTATTCTCCCCAGAATTAACAATTATCCATTCTTAGATTTTAAGAAATATCTCATAAAGCCACTAAATAGACCCTAAGAACAACTTTGCTTGAAAACGTTAAACCTACCGCTCCAGGTTTGATCCCTTTCTTCTGCATTTCAGTAAACAATGCCAATGCTTCACTCATCTTTCCTGGAAATAGAAAATTCCATTTGTTACTGTAAATAACCAGAATAAAAGACAGGTAACTGTTACACAAAGGTTCCACGTCTGCAATAAATTGTGAATCTACTTCATACACGACGACACATAAATATAAATTTCTCGATTAGGTGCATACCAGCCTTTCCATAATGCATAATCATATTTGTGTATACTTTCTCGTCCAGATATAATCCCGATCTACGGGCGTTACTAAAAACCTCAATTGCTTTGTCCAGCTGCAGACCCCGCCCATACACGCTGTATCACACAATGGATGGAATATTAGGTATTGACCAACTTCAGTCTTAAACATAAGTAACCAGTTCTAATGCAGTTACCTGATCATTGTGTTATAGGTCTGAATCGAACAAGGAACACCTGCATTATGCATCCGCTCATAAATTTCGGATGCACATTGTAGTTTACCTGTGACAACAGAGGTTTGAGTGTTGGTTCCCTACACCATAAAGTTAGGCTGCAATTGATAAACGATCTATTCTGTTCTACCTGCTTCAAGCATTGCCTTGATAAGAGTATTATACCCAACGGTGTCAAGCTCCATATTTTTTTCAAGGCAGGTCTGTGATATATGTTCTGCTTCCCGGTGTTTCCCTGTAATTAGGATAATACAGTTTCCTTACATAGCATTTTAACACTGGAAGTCTGGAACTAACAGTAATATAGAACGTTTATTAACACTGAAGTCTGCAAGTAGTTGGTTAAAATGTAACCGTCATATATCAAACACACAATATTCAAAGCCAATCGAAAAATCTTCAGCCAAATTTCCAATGATGTGCTATAATAATAAGATAATTTGGGGGTCTGATTTCTCTGAACTTTTTTTTGGGAAGGAAGGAGATGATATTTTCCATTTGACATACCTCGATTTGTTAGAGCATTAACAAGTATGCTGATGGTAACAGCTCCTGGGTCACAGCCCTTTTTTGCTGATTCCATGAAGAGTCCATATGCATCTTCAAGCCAGCCACATCTTACGTAAGCATCAATCATTGAGCTGATAACAGATTTCCCCAGATTTTTAGATTCTTCTGCTGTACGGTAAAGCCGCTTCGCCTCTTTAAGCTTCTGTAGCCTCCCATAAACAGCAATCAAAGTCGCGACTGTTTCCTCCTCTATCGTGAGTCCTAGTTCAATAATCAAATCGGCAAGAATCTCTGCTTTAGATACATCACCTGCATAAAAAAGAACTTAATCTTCAACAACATATCCAGAGCTTGTTAACAAGCATCCAGAACGAACAACAAAGAACCAGATTGAACTTCCTACCTTCTCTCACAAAGCTAATTATGACTCGATTTACTGCCAATGAACCATGATCAGTCGTGAACATTAATTTCAGTATTGCTTCAGTCTCATTCAAATTTCCCTCTTTTAGTCGCAAAGTGAGCAGCAATCCGAGAGCTGTGAGATCAAGTCGACTCACGTTTATAACTGCTTCGTGTTTAACTTGCTTGTTTCTTTCGATATGCATTGCCTCTGCAAGTGTTTGTACAAATCTGTTATCCTTAACCTCGGATTCTCTACTCATTTTCTCTACCAACTCTATAGCTTCTGATACCATTCCCTCCTTGCAATACACTCTCATAGCCGTCTTGTAAAGCTCTATATCAAAGTGCACTTGATCAGCCATTATGTGCTTGATAAAAACCTTAGCTTTCTCTCCTAAATTGAGTCTGGTATACAAATTGAGCATGTCGTTACAAGAACTAGCATCAGGAAGTCCAGTCTTTGATAAAGCTCGAAATGCTTCCTCAGCACAGTCAACATTCTGTATCTTAGCATAACACTGTAACATGACAATAAAGGCAAATCTGGAAAAAGGAATCTCTCTGGTCTTCATCATTTCAATTACATCTAATGCTTTGACAACATTTCCCGAGTTCAGATGAACTTGAGACATTGCCAAATACGTTTTCTCACCAGCCAGTAGATTCAGGCGTTCAGTCTCCTCAAACATACTTTGCGCATCATGGAAAAGTCCAAGCTTCCCATATATTCTGATGATCAACCCACGAATGACCTCATCAGCTGGAATTTTATTTCTTTCCATGTCTGCAAAGAGAGAAAGCGCTTTCGGGTAATTCTCAGTTTTGTAATATAAACTCAACATAGAAGCACAAGTATAGTTGCTCGGAACGATTCCTTGAGATCTCATGTCCTCATACAATCGAACAGCCTGATCCCAATCACCAGCCTTCAGACTTAAACCAATAACCGAGCTGTAAGTTACTTCCTCTGGAACAAACCCCAAGCTCTTCATCTCACCAAAAGTTTCCAACGCATCCTCGTTAAAACCTTGTTTAGCATATGAACTCACAACCAACGTATACGTGAATTCAGTCGGTGGCACACCTTCCTCGACCATCTCTAACCATAAATCAATCACTTTCTCATGAAGTGATTTCTTCTGAAGAGACGACATCATGAAATTATACACGGAAGAAGCTAAAACGATCCGCCTTTCTTGAACAGCTTTGTAAAACGTCAACATAGCGTTGTGACGTCCCCATCTAGCGTATGTACACAACATTGTACCACAAGCTACTGCATCTGGCTCACATCCCACTTCAAGCATTTCCAAAAAAGTTTCCTCAGCCATCTTAATCTTCCCGACTTGTCCATACAAACGGAGAACAATCGTATAGACAACTACACTCGGACGGTAACTTAACTGTTTAACACAAAAATCTATCACCAAAGCTTTCATTAAACCAAAATCTACAGAATCCTCAAAAGCAAAAGGTTTTTAGAAGAGAATCAAACCTGCAATTTCATCCAAGAGAAGAAATCTCGAACTTGTCTCCAACCTCTTTGTTCTTTCAAAACAACACACATATCTCTAAAGCTCAGCTTCGTTACAAAGCTACTCATCACGAATCTCATATCATCACCACTACCTTGTCTCCGCTGTGACAAGCCTCTCACCGTTTTAATCGCAGCCACCACATGTTTCCCGTACATCTGACCATTCCGATCATCTTCCAAATACTGAACCATTTGCTCAGGAGTTCGCTTAATCCATTTGGGAGTCATAGCGTGTGAGCCTTGGTTCCTTCTCAACGTGCTTAGATACTGTGCTTTCTTCTTTATGATTCGTCGAGCGTCGTCGTCTGATAACGGATGTTTCGGCCTCTCGTATCTCGGTTTCGGTTTTTCCGGGTTACTGTCGCTAAGTGACCACGGGTCGGGTCGTACTCCGGGCGAAGAAGATGACGTTACTGATATTTTTGACTTTCTTGAGGGTATTTTGGGAAGAAAAATTGAAGGATTGAAGTGCGTTGTGGAAGTGAGGAAGTCACTCTTCATTGCTTCTTCTTCTTCTTCTTCTTCTTAAATTTCCCCGGCCACAACCTCGCCGTCGCCGTATCCACTACAACTCAAAGACGGTCTCATAATTTAGACCTGGGATTATCCGGTTTTATTCGGTTTAATCTGTTTTGGTTTGTCTCCAATCAAAATCAACTTAATTTCCGGTTTATTTCGTTTGATTACTTAATTTAATCTTCATTCTTTTTTCAGTCTTTGCCGTTTGATTTTATATTTTTACTTTTTTGTCCTATTTTCTTACCGCAATATTATCACCCAACATGTTAAAAATTTACTAACATCGTTGCTTCGGCATAGTCTGATCAACACTAACGTATATTCCAACTTAGTGACACCAACACATTCTCCAAATTATGTCGCAAAAGATATGTGCGATTGACAAAAGGAAGAGAGACCTATGTGTTCTTTGAGTTGAGACCCCAAACTGCTTTCAGGTCAAGCTCCCAGTATTCACCATCACCACACGGTGTCACGCTTCTCTCGTGTCTGAACGCAGGAATCTGATGCGAGAGCGAGAACCGACACGCTTCAGTCTTTGGAATGTCTACTACACAACCAGCATTTGACTGTTGACTCCTTTCGTAGAAAGGCTTGTTATTGAACTCTTTCGCAATCAAAGACACCACTTGTATCCTCTGCTTGTCGGTTTCCACTACTTCTACAATCTCAAGTTCTTCAGCCTCAGCAAAGTTTGTGGTATTCCAGTTCTTGTACAGAGCCCAGATCTCACCCTTCCCTGGGTATACTTCGAATCTGTTCTTTTTACTCTTCACGGCTTTAACCTGATGTGAGAAGCTGCTAGGTGAAAGGACTTCTGCTTTACCGGTTTTCAATTTGAAGCGGCCACAGCACACGGGTCGTGCCATGTGTATTGGAAGGCGATACAGCTCTAGAGGTGCTACATGTAACTTGAATTCAGGGATATTGTCGATTACCTTGATCTGAACGTACTTTCTGGGAATCCCTTTGTCATTGCTATAAATGGCCCATATTTGATCAATCTGGAATTTGTCCCAAGATCTCTGCTTCTCAAAGTTGAAATTGTTTTCTTTCTCGGTTTGGCAATTGGATGGCACAAGAGTCTCTGGTTCTGGGCTTTTCGCAGCAGAATCATCATTTCTCCCATCTTTCTTTAGGCTCCCTGTCAGTTTGTAAAACCCACCTGGTTGTGCACAGTATTCACCATTTTTAGAACTCTTCTTCTCAGCTATTTCTCCGCCTGACCGTGAAGTTACTTGACTGTTTGTTTGACTCAACAGACGAGGAGATTTTCGCAGTTTCAAGTCATCTACTGCTTTCACACTCTTTCTTGACTTCTTCACTGAGTTCATGTCATGATTAGTGCGTCTACCATCAGATTCACTGGATAATGAACCATGATTGTCATTGACTTTTGGACGTTTCTTTTCAAATAGACTGCTCTTATCTGCCTGCATGTCAACCTTGGAAGCTTCAGGAAAAGGACCAATAGTTTTACCATCCGGCCTTTCTCTATCCAACCCAACATCAGCCTTAGAATTATCACCCTCGAACAATTCTTCTGGTGGTAAAGCAGCAGTGTCTAATTCAAAGCACCCAGGAGGAACACCTTTTCTCTCCTTTCCAGTCATTTTGAATGACGGGACTTTATGCGAAAACCTCAGCATCTCGCTTGGCAGAATTTGAAGTTGGAGAACTCCATACTGTGCCTCTTGGCGAAAGAGGGAGACAAACCCTTCCACTTTTCCCAGATAGGCCACTCCAAGACCAACGCCATCTTTAAAATTAGACAGAACTTCAACAAAGTCATATTCATAAGGCTGTTTATGATTTTTTGAGTGAGCACTCCAACTGATATCCCAGCCTCTGAAAATTGCCCAAACTTCTCCCTTTCTTGGATATATGGCGATGCTATTGTTGCGAGTTAAGTGAAACATCTGACAAGAAAATTTTAAGTGGTCGTTTTCTTCTTGTGAATCACCATCCCGAAAAGTCCCACAAGCAATGGGAATTGAGTTATCTTTATCCTCATGCAGTGGGTCAATCCACGTAATCCACATCTTGAACTCAGAATCCAACACTTTCTTTATCCGAGCATACAGCCGAGGCATACTGTCAGTCGGATCATACATAGACCACACCTGGTTGACAGCAAAACAGTTTGTTGTCAGTTCAAAATTATTGAACTCTGGATCAGGCAAAATGTTAGCGTTGTGGTTACTGTCCATCTTTCTTGCCATAACCACTCCTTCTCCATTTGCTTCACATTTGTCACCATCTTTGCCTTTGGTTGATGAGATTTCTTGATATCCAGAATCCAAATTTTTCTTAGCTTTTCCTTTAGACACACATGAAGGGGGAAATGAACCACCAGAATCAAGACGTTTATATGATCCAACACCTCCGAATCCTTTTTTTGTAGTTTGCTCAGATTTTAATCCAATGTTTGACCTTGACCTCTTTTTTGGAGGGCTTAGGAAATCATCACTGCCTACCTCCTCCGCGTAAGAACTCTGTTGGCTTCTACTTGGAGATTTCCTCTTATTATTATCTTTTGAATCCGCTTTATCCCTGATAATATCAGAGGCATCAACATTGTTACTCTCCATGGGATCCTCAACACATTTTCTTCTCTTGTTCTTGTCCTCTCTCACAGAAGGTGCTTTATCACTCCTTGAAACTGACTCATCAGGTACAGAATTGGATGCACCCCTTTGAGGTTCTGTAACCTCAGGTTGTGGCTTGTGTAGTTTAGCTGCACTCTTCCTCTTTCTCTCATTACTTGATCCAACATAATTCTTAACGGATGTTTCAGCCTCTACTTTGCGTTTTTTCGCTTCAGTTTTTCTGCTCTCGCCTCCTCCATTATTGTTGTTGTTGAATTTCTCGCTGAAAGTTTCTTTCTTAACGACATCAGCTGCTACAGTTCGTGGTTGAGCAGCAGTAGATTCCACATTTGTATTCACAGATGTGTTACCCGGCCCCTGATTTTGAACTTCTTTTTGACCAGTGTTTGATTTAGGTGGTGCTCTATTAAATCCAGTGTCGTAGGCCATGTAGGAATTTTGACAAATGGTACAGCGCATCAGAGTGTTCACATATGTTCTCAAGTATTTATACCTATAGCCACAATGCGCACAACATGTCCAAAATGTAACACTGTCGATCTTACTATCACTGGCATTGTTTGCAGGTGCACATTGTTGTTGTACACCAGAGTTTACAGTCGAATGGAGATTAGCTAACCGTAAATAGATTCTGCGCCTGATATCATACTGAGACCGTTTATCCCTGTCAGCGAGAAATCCGTTAGCATCCCAAACCAACTTGAAAGCAGCCTCTGCACCGGGAAACTGGTTCTTGTCAGGATGGAGAAGCAAGGAGAGCTTCCTGACCTGCTTCTTGATTGTAGCATCGTCAGCAAAATGCATAACCTGAAGAATACCGTACCAGTTCTCAAGACCTTTGATTTTCTTCTCGGCAGAACAATGGACCTCACATACAGCTAGCATTTGCGGTAAACTCTCGAGACCTGAGAAGAGACCCTGAGCCTTCAACAAAAGCTTCTGAGCCCCAACAAAATCACCATTCTTCATCTTATCCTCAGCTAATGCTTTTGCCCTAAAGGCCTCTTCCTTATTGCAGTCCATTTTGAAACCAAGAAACCTCCTTAAATCAGCTAAAATTCTCAGAGTGCCATAGTAACAACAACAACATCAAATCAAATGAACCAATATCTCATTCCTGAAACACACAAAAAAAAAAAAAAGTAGCCATAGTTGTCATTAGCAAAAATAGTCATCATACTCCAAATTACACAATTTAGCGAACACCAACAATAACCAAAGGGAAACTAAACTAAAACCCTAGAATTAAAGTGAGGCTAGAGAAACAAAAACATAAAATTCGAAATTGGAAGCTTGAGAAACCCAACCGAAACGCTACTTGGACTGCTCTCGTTTCAGGGTGTGGGAATTAGCCAATTAGGGTTCATCAGTGCAATATTTCAAATCTTAGGGGTGGAAAGGAAAACGATTGAAACAATTGAAGAAAGAAAAAAAAAAGGATTGATAATCATTTCTCTCTTCTTTCTCTTTTTTTGTTTTTAATAATAAAATATAAAACGCATTTTGGAAATCTATTGGGCCTTTTACCCATCATTAGTATATTTTTTATTGGTCCATAGGCATCCACATAAAGTTTCAGATTTTTTTTTTTTTTTTTTTTTTTTATTAAAAA
>NC_025704.1:18999300-18999926 GCF_000633955.1 Camelina sativa
TTTTATGTATTACAAACAGTAGCACAATAGAGATATTTTGATAATAATAATAACAAAAGAAAAAGAAAAACTCTACAGAAATTATTTTATGTGTACACTTTTGTTTTGGCTTTTTTCTTCACAGAATTTTGTTTGTGCTTCTATATGAAATTTACAACTGTTTTTTACTTTGATTTATTAAGCTGAAGGTACCTGTTTTCCACATTTTGCGCTGTACATATACTACTATTATCGTCACATAAAAGATAGTCCTTGTGTATGTCCTAGCTTAATTATTTGAACAAAAGTAAATAATTCCTCTAGCTTAATTCAATAAGGTTTACTTAATAAAAAAAAAGCAATTTGTTCAATGAGTCTTCTTCACTCTCCACATATAGAGCAAATTTCATTGTGACCTAATAGTACATACACAACGTGGCAAAAATACACATTTAAGAGCATTATTATCGGTCATCTTCGTTTGGAGGGTCTCAATTTTTTTAATATATATATATATATATATATTATTTTATTATTTAATTAAATTTGTTGTCTACAACCAATAAAAATAAAACAGTTGGAAGGTTTTTTTCACACCCGGATGTTTGAGTATCTCTGCAGATTTTTTTTTTTTTTTTTTTTTTTTT
>NC_025704.1:19000006-19019663 GCF_000633955.1 Camelina sativa
TTTTTTTTTTTTTTTTTTTTTTGTTTGAGTGTCTCTGCAGAGATATTTTATGTGAAAATTTAATCTTTTCTCTCCTTCTTTTTATTTTTTATTATTATTATTTTCTGATACTCATCCCTATAGTATGTGGGATAGGAATGCTCTAAGAAGCCAAAACAAAATAATCCTAGCATAGTGTAAGCCTGTAAGGTTTTGCTAAAAAAAAGGTTAACTTAAAAAACCAAACCTGCTTTCACTGCATATCGAAAATCTATATTAACATTTTTGAAGTACATTTTGTGTTATGCTGTTTAAATTTTACTTATTTAAATTTTTTTTACAACATTAATCCCTAAATAATTTCCAAAATAACATTGCACAGAAACTCATTTCCTAAAACATCTTAAATGAACCAATTTTGTTACGTTTATTCGCATAAAATCTAGACAATATCTATACATTTTGATTTTTCCAAAAACTACTCTATCCATTAAAATTTTATTCCCATAAAATATTCAAAATTATCTTTAGAGATAATATAACCTCTCAAATTTAAAGGATATAATCAATTTTCTATAACAAAAAATTTACAATCCCCATAATTATTTTGACGTTAATAAAGTTCTTAAAAACGACTCCAAATACAACAAAATTATGTGGTATATCACAGGTCAAAACCTAAATAATATTTTAACATCTATATTAAAAATTAAAAAAAAAAAACTTAATCATTTTATTTAAAAAACATAAAGTTATATATAAAAAAAAAATCGTCTCTGTAAATCAAATAAATATTGATAACTAGAAAAATCTAAAAACTAATAAAACAATAACAAAATTACAAACAAATACAAGATAAATTTTAAATTTTATAAATTATAGTACGGTGGTGTACGGAGGGTTAAATCCTAGTATTGTTTACTTTTTGTTCAAACTAAACAAAACATAGAAGAAGTCCCAAAAAAAAAAAAAGAGAGAGACTAAATGGAACGTTTAAAATTTATATATACCATTATGTGAGACACTTAAATCCTCCAAGAACCTTTAAAAGCAGCAAGCAGTGGCTAGAAGTTCCTGTATAAAGGATTGAAAGGTTGATAAACTTGGTAAACTGGGGGTCCCTCTGGATGTCTCCACTCGTTATAATTGTAGTCGGAGTTAGGAATTCCGGTGAAGCCTCCTCTGTCGTAGTTGTCGACAGGCCAAGTTTGTCTTTGATTCAAGGAATAGTCCTGTCTGGTAAAGTGATTCCTTGTGTGCGAAGCAACGTGTCCTGAGTTCTGATTGTTTCCTGACAGGCTGCGTTTTTTGCCTGCTCTCTTATCTTTCCTATTCGAAGACGGTTTGCTCACGGAGGAGGAAGCAGCTTCCCTTGAAGGTTCCACTGGTGTGTTGCTAGTGACAGAAGCAACCTCTGCTACATTTGGTGGTATTTCCGTCTGGGGCTGTTGGATTGTTGAATTGGGTTTGGATGCGGATTTGGATACAGATCCATTAGATGTGTTTTTTCTAAGCTTCAGAAGCGACTTGATTTGTTCCTCGAGGTTCTCCAGTTTGAACTCTGATTCGAGTTTGTGACACGATATGCATTTAATGGCTGCTCTAAGTGTTCTGATCTGTCTGTCTATGGCTGCAACCTGTAATATGTTTGTTTTGTGTTACAAAAATCTCGTTTTAAGATTTTATTGTGAGAAGTTAAGAACAAAAGAAACGGCTGAAATTTTACCTGCGTTGCAGATTCGTTCTTGGCGTCTCTATACGACTTCTCTGCAGATTCCTTTGTTATCCTCAAGGCGTCGTTTATAATAGCGGAAACAGGTTGGAATCTATGGACCATACCAAATGAGTATATGTAGTCGATTGCCTTGATACGATGCCCGCTTTTTAAGAGATTTTGAATGAAACCTGTCGAAACAAAACCATATGAACAAGCTGTCTACACAGTAAACTGGCATAGGGTAAATCGATTAAACAAGTTCATAGAGTTCAAACATTTTCAATAGAAGACATCTATAGTTCAGTAATATAATCTATAGGCCTAGCGGTTTGTAAAAGCGGGAGAGCGTAGAAAAGGGAATCACCTGGAATGGCGTTGTCCAACCCGAGAAACTGGCAAAGATCAGGAGATACAGTTTTCCAATAAGAATTGTCTAGTAGGCCTAAAAGGTCATCAGCCTTGAACTCTGACACAATTCCAAAGATACCAAGAAACTGTAGGAAACAAATGACTTCCAATTCATCCATTTTGCTCTTCAAAATCTTATCTTTCCAGTGAACGGCAAGTTTTTTCGCATCGCCTTTCACAGGATGTCCAATTTGAGGCAGGAGCTTCTTCAGCTGATTCAACAATAAGGAGCAGCTAGCTGAAGTAACCAGCAGCTTGAACTCGTATCCCCCTTCTGCGTTTGTTGGACACAGAGCCATGGANGATACAGTTTTCCAATAAGAATTGTCTAGTAGGCCTAAAAGGTCATCAGCCTTGAACTCTGACACAATTCCAAAGATACCAAGAAACTGTAGGAAACAAATGACTTCCAATTCATCCATTTTGCTCTTCAAAATCTTATCTTTCCAGTGAACGGCAAGTTTTTTCGCATCGCCTTTCACAGGATGTCCAATTTGAGGCAGGAGCTTCTTCAGCTGATTCAACAATAAGGAGCAGCTAGCTGAAGTAACCAGCAGCTTGAACTCGTATCCCCCTTCTGCGTTTGTAGGACACAGAGCCATGGACGTGTCTAGAAAAAGCTTTGCTGGATCTGGTGTGCATTTGAGAGCATTGGAGAGATCCTCATTCTCCTTTGGAGGTTGCTTTTTTACTAGCTCCCTTAACATGTCTGCATTAATTAAAGCAGGGAGGATGTTGGACTTGGTTTCAGTACTTGACGGGTGAGTTGCTATGGCGTCTGGCTGATGATTTACTCCGGGTTCTTTAATCTGATTCCCAGAAGGAATGGACGCAACCTCGACCTGCTTCGCTGGATGATTTAAAGGAATTAAAAAAAATGTCAATTTAATGTTCTGATCGAATTTATGTCTCAAGTCCCCACAAAAGAACTTATAGAGGCAATTTTCTGTAAAATTCCTGACGCAAACCAAAAGGCACATGAAACAGAAACTTAAAGTGTTACGTGCGTGAAAGTTAGTGAAAACAAATGTCACAGATAAGTAAGGTCTAGCTGCTAATACAAGAGCAAGGACATGAATCAAGATACCTGTTGAATTCTGAGAAGGAGCTATTGGTTCAGTTAATCTTTGACGTTTAGCTTCATTGTTATGTTCATACGGACTAATCGAGTGAGCATCAGATTTCCCTACAGCTTTGGTTGTATTCTGTCTTTTTTCATAACTTTTATGAACTGGTTCCGTTGCTTTCTGAACTGATTCATCATTCTTCAGTACAACAAGCTTGTTAAGGATTTTAGTAGGAAACATAGACTCGGCTTTGACCTCTTTGATGTACTTAAGGGCCATGACTGCATCAGCTCTTTTCTTCTCCCTCCTTGCTTTCTAAAACATGTCAACAAGCTTAATCAACTTACATCAGACATGAAAACACATCATAAGCTAGATTGAATAGAACACACATCATAAGCCAGATTGAATAGAGTACAAAGAGAGGGGTTAGC
The DNA here is from genome assembly GCF_000633955.1 of Camelina sativa. Classification (NCBI taxonomy): domain Eukaryota; kingdom Viridiplantae; phylum Streptophyta; class Magnoliopsida; order Brassicales; family Brassicaceae; genus Camelina; species Camelina sativa. The sequence goes on from NC_025704.1 coordinate 19,003,612, forward strand.
TTACCTGCGCCTCCACTGAATTTCCATTCCCAGCAATCATTCGGGCAGCTTTATCTGAGGAAATCAAGAAGTCAAGCAAAAGTTCTCCTGGTCGTCCTTCTGGACAAAGCTTGTGTAACCGGAATTCACAGATAAATTTCAGTGTTGCGAGATAATCGTCCTTTTTCTTTAGAGTTTCAACCGCACCTACAGAGAAATTCACATGAAGTTACAAATTCTTGGACAACAACTACTGTTAATCAAATCTAAAAACAAAAAGCAGGCCTTACCAGAAACTTTATTTTCTAACCCCATAAGCCGAAACAGTTTCGGGGCTAGATCATACGAAAGGAACCGCTCTAAAAGTGTTAAGAGCACCTCATGAGTAGTCAGAGAGGCCAAACTATAAGCAGCCAGAAACANGGTCGTCCTTCTGGACAAAGCTTGTGTAACCGGAATTCACAGATAAATTTCAGTGTTGCGAGATAATCGTCCTTTTTCTTTAGAGTTTCAACCGCACCTACAGAGAAATTCACATGAAGTTACAAATTCTTGGACAACAACTACTGTTGTTAATCAGTCTAAAAACAAAAAGCAGGCCTTACCAGAAACTTTATTTTCTAACCCCATAAGCCGAAACAGTTTCGGGGCTAGATCATACGAAAGGAACCGCTCTAAAAGTGTTAAGAGCACCTCATGAGTAGTCAGAGAGGCCAAACTATAAGCAGCCAGAAACAGCAAGCAACCTAAAACCAGCGAGTTATTGTTCTGATTGGTTTTAGCCTTGGCAATCCAGACAGCCCCTAGTTGAGTAGCTTCCTCTTTCACCTTCGTTGTCATTTTCAGATTCATCTTTATCAACGTATCTAACAGAGCAATGCAACTCTTAACTAGACTATCAAATCTATCACCAGCTTCTCCTAAATCTTTATTCAAGTATTCCTTAAAAGTCCCTTGTATAGCATCCAAAACAAACTTGGCCGGATCCAAATACGGAACCATTCTCGCCAAGGCTGTGTTTTTCTTAACCAAATCATCCGCATCGTCATTGAGGTATAAAGCCGAACACTTTGTGGGCATGGTCACACTTGAGCCCATGTTCTTAGCCAACAAGGAAACCAATGGCTCAAACTCACCTCTCAACTTATCTCTGGCCATACTCTGTTCCTTCACTTGCTTCACCTTCAATTCAAGCTCTTTAGCTCTCACATCGAGTTCCATCAACTTGTCATCAGAAAACCTCTCCACCGATTCCATTCTCGTCGTAAACTTGTCCAACTGTTCAACTTCTCCCTTCTTCTTCTCAACCTCAGCCTCCTTTTCCAAATCAAACTCCTTCTCCTTCTTCTCGAAATCGCTCTGTTTCGAACAAAGCTCCTTCTCCTTCGTCTCCAGTTCCAAAGCTCGGACCTTTATCGATTCCTGAAGCAAGTCTAGCTCTTTGGCTCGCTCCTCGAGGACGCTTCTCGTGGAATCGAAATAGGACTCGATCTCTTTCCATTGAATCGTAAGGAGAAGAACCGAATGAGCACCGTCTTGCAGAGATTCTAGGGTTTTGCGGAGGTTGCGCTTGCTTAAATCAACAAGCTCTAAACCACTCGTTACCTTCTCCATCAAGCTACTACTCATTAACTAAACACACATACACACACACACACACACACAAAAACACTAATACGTTCCTTCACCAACAACTTTGAATTCTTCACTTTCTCCTTTAATTGTTCTCTCTCGGCGCCTGAAATCTGAATGTTGATAATGACAAAAATATTTAGGGTATTTTGTTTTTTCCTTAATTTTCATACCTTTTTTAATTAAAAAATAGAAAACAATTATGGGAATATATATAATTGGAAAAATACACCTCACCGCCTTAAATGAATTTTTTTGTATTTTGACCAAAGAAAAAATAAAAGTTTATCTAGTATTTTTTTAATTGTTGTATGTAAGCATCACTTAAAGATTTGAACCATCATCTTACTAAATTTGAGTGATTTATATATTCTTCAAACTGCAAGAATATAGTTTCACAAATGTTTCTAAGAGTTACTGATTCGAAAACGGTAAACTAACCTCAAACGTAGTTTACCACCTAATGCAACCTACTCTATTCAACTAACTGTTCTTTAACTAGTAAACTAACCAAGTTATAATTATCACTATAGCATACGAATATGATTTGCACAAGAGAATTTATATGTAAAGAGATCTTGAAGAATAAAAGCATTCCCATACATGAGGATGTTCCCTCTGCATATTCTTGTTTTTTTTCTTTCTACATTAGACTTTACAAAAGGATTAAGAGCTATTAACCACAAACCAATCTAGACCAAAATACCAAACTATACCTTAGTATTTTACTTTTCTAAGTACTAGCTTCAGACTTAAGACTTAGAATCTGCTGTCATAGCTAGATGGATTGAAGCAAGGTCTAATCAAAGGTCTAGAAACCGCAGGATCCATCCTTGGGCGTTTAAAACCAGCCTGGTGTGAAGATTGACCATAGTACACACTTGAACTACCAGCTTGATATGTTTCCAAGTTGTCTAGGACCTGTTGATTTGGTGATCCACTACCGCTGGTAGGATAGGTTGGGTTCGAGCCCTGAGTGGTGATGTATGAGCTTTTAATGACTGTATGTGAAGCCTGCATATGAAGCTGCGGAGGTTGAACTGGGGCAAATGATGAGACCGCATATTGATTCTGATTTTGAATTCCCCGCGGAACCATGAATTTGACGATAAGGTCCACAGGAAGATCGATTTCCAGTTGGAACTCTTCAATGAGTTCAATTATCTCTCTCAGTTTTGCACCATCTCTGTCTTCAGCCTAGAAGCCAACATATAACATATATATAAACCAACAATGACAATAGAATACACAGTTTGGGAAGACATAAATCAGAAGCAAGCTTTAACCTGTGAATCAAATCTTCTCTTATCCTTGGGAGAGCGTCTAAGATTGATGATCTCTTCTTTCAAGAACACTAGGGGAGAAAAGCTGCACTTCAGGTTGAAATAAAATACATAGCGGATTGCCAGAAAATATTGGCGTTCGTCTAGGAGTTGTCTGACCAAGCCTGCAACGATAAACAAAGAGTCAGACATACTTCATCAATCTTTTGAGTATCACTAATGCAAAGAAGAAACTGTTAAAAAAAAAAAAAAAACACATAGACAACAATATGTTGCAGTAGTAAAACTTACCTGAGATGGCATAACGAAGACCAAGAGATTCAAAGAGTTTCGGAGCCTGTTTGAAATGAGCAACATTCATGGCAAATCGTAACGTACTATCTCGATCTGTTCTCTGCACTAAGTTATACGCCACAATGAGTTGCAGAAAGCCCCAAGCTTCAAGCGGTGACATCTGAGCACTATTTCCCATCATCAGGCTCCATCGATTTGCCACTTGTAATGCATCTGACAGTAGATGTTTGCTAGATCTTACAACACGTGGCAGCACATCCAAAAGGGAAACCAAATGCTTAACTATAGGCTCTTTCAAACTCAACTCCCCTCTCTGCTGAGCACCCATGAGTTCATCGTTCACCAAATTTAGAACATACCCGGCTGGATCTGTCATAACTTGAAGTCCAGTAAAGACCTCATTCGGCGAAAAAGAAGCTGAGACCTCAGGGTCCCAAAGAGCATCTTCATTACCCAAATCAGATGATGCTATGTTTTCTTGGACATCCGGGTGGGGAGAATTACGACTATTTCTGCCTGGTGCTTCAGGGTGCTGTTCAGGCTTATCATCCAATGAAGATAGTAGAGTGTTGACTGCGCAAAAAGTAAAAAGAAAAACTTCAATAAGCATCACAAGACTACATTATAGGACTTAATTGTTATTTCTTAACGGTCTAAAGTTTTAGTAATATTTTGCTGGTAGATATCTAGACTATGTGGGATCCGGGTTTAAAGAATACATTTAATAGCAGAACAAAAAATATCATAAAAGAATCTTTATGCTACTTGAAGACGAGGGAACAAGTAAATCTTTTTATTCAGAAAACTGACCAGGTGCTAAAGATGATACTCCAAGAGCCTCACACAGACTCGGAGCGTATTGGCAAAGAAAGGCGGCATCAAACAGATTTTGGACTTTGTCAGCATCAAAAGTGTATGCCAAACTAAATGCAGCTAGAAAGTGCAGAAAACCCAAAACCGCCACTGGATTTTCTGCCTTGACCAGTGTTGTCTTCTTCCATTCAGTGGCTGATTTGATAGCTTCTCCCTGTACATCAGTCTTGGGTTCTGGTGACATATCCATTAAGCATTCCAGCAAACAAATGCTACTCCTTCTAACACTATCTGGTTCAAGCTTTGTTATTGCCGTCCTTTCATGAAGCTCCTGTATTGTGACTAACACAAGCTTTGCCGGGTCAGAAGAGGCTTTTAGAGCACACAAAACATCAAGGTGAAGCTGACGACATTTCCTCAGATGCCCATGTAAGACTAACTGCAAACTTTTCTCGTCACGTATACCAGCGTCACGTACCAAGTCAACTCGTTGATCAGGGTTGTTTTGCTGACAAAAGCTGGCAAGTTTCTTTGCTTCCAGCTCATAATCCTTAACGCATTTAGCCAACTTTTGTTCTGTGGATTTCAGTTGCTCATTTTTTTTATCAATCCTTTCCTCCCGAGCATCAAGTTTTTTCTCTTTCCGTTCAATATTTTCTGAGCGAACACGAACTTGCTTCTCCTTCATTCCAAGTTCTTTTTCACGCTCTATCAACGATGCTTTTAGTTTGACTTGCTCTGCCTCTTTAGATTGGAAGCTGTCTTGAATCTTTTTAGCCTCTTCTTGTAACGACTTTAACTCCTTCTCTTTCATTTCCCAGTTTTGGAGACACTCTCTGTATGTATCTTTCACAGCGCAAAGTTCCTTTTCCTTGGAAACAAATTCTGCAGTGGATTTTTCTAGATGTTTTTCAGTCGAATCCAGTTTGTTCTGTTTTGAATGTTGTTTCTCAGAGAGTTGCTGGATAGTTTTCTCTTTAGTGACAATCTCTAAAGATAGTTTACGAATCTCCTCAGTTATCTCACTGTGTTTCTTCTCTTTAGAAGCAAGTTCTTCACTGTGTTCCTCGAGGAGCATTTTGATTGACTCATTGTGACCAGTCCGTTCCTGAATCAGCCTTTCAATCTTCTCCAACTCCTTACCCTTTGATTTAACCTGTTGACATATCTCTTTCATCTCGTTGTTTAGTGAGTTGGCCAGGTCAAGGTCCAGACTCAGTCCATCCAACTCTTTCTTTTTAGAAACAAGTTCCAGAGACCGTGTCTGAAACAGCTTCTGCTGAGAAGCTAGTCGCTCTTCCACCGACTCAAGCTGCTTCCCATACTCTCCAATTTTATCGAGAACCGCTGTAAGATCCTTTTTCTTTCTCTCTATTTCCTCCTCCAACTCTCTATTGCGAGTTTGACTCCTAACAAGATGTTCCATCTCTGCGCTGATCTCGTCACGGTGCCTCTGAAGATCAATATTCATCTGTTCTAATTGTTTCCATTTCGATTCAACCTCCCCCTGAGTCTTTATCATCTCCGAGGTCCGTGTCTCAAACAGCTTCTCAGTATTAGCAATTTCATCGACAACCAATTTGAGATCCTTATTCTTTCCCTCTATTTCCTCTTCTAATGCTTTCCTGTTAGTTTGAGTCCTAGCCAAACACTCCTTCTCTGAGCTGACCTCAACACGATATCTCTCAAGATCAACATTCATCTGTTGTAATTGTTCCGCTTTTAACTCAACCTCACCCTGAGTCTTTATTAGTTCCGAGGACCGTGTCTCAAACAGCTTATCACATTCAACAATTTTATCCAGAACCAATGTGAGAGCTTTCCTCTTCCCCTCTAACTCCACTTCCAATTCTCTCCTGTCATTCTTAGTCCTACACAAATGCTCCTTCTCTGCGTTTAACTCAACACGATATCTCTCAAGATCAGTCACCATCCCACTTAACTGTTCCCCCCGCAAATCAAGATCAACCTGAGTCTTTCTCAACAATTCCACCAACTCATTAAGTTGACCTGTCTTTGACCTGTGCTCAACATTACACTCTTCCAGCGACTTCCTAAGAGAAGCCAATTCCTCTTTTTTATCTTCAATTTCACTCCTAAAGCCATTAGCTTTCATCTCCACATCACCCATCACAGCTTCCGCCGCTTCAACCACTTTAACCCTTTCTTCAAGAGCAAAATTTCGCGTCTCAAACTCAACCTCCTTGGACACCAACTCCCTAAACCTCTTCTCTACCTTATCCCCCGCTGATTTCAAATGATCCTCCAAATCACACCACTGAAGATTCAAGATAAGTACATCCGAGGCTTGAGACTTAATCTTCTCCATCGTTTTACGAAGATTCTCTTTTTTCAGATCACAAAGCTTTATCTCGTCCTCAACCTTTACTTCCTCCATTCCTTTCAATTTCTTCAACTCCACGGAAGAGATCCTTATAATAATAATAAATAAAAACCCACAAGAGAAAACAAAAAAAAAACACAAAATCACCTTCAATCTCGATAAAGCTCTCACCTTTAGGCAGATTCCAAGCCAGAGAGTAAATAAAAACAGAGACAGAGAAAAGACAGTAACAAAAACAAGACCGTACCTTTGGCGACGTTTCCGTACAGGAACCAGCGACTGAACAGAGAACACTGTAAGAAAATTAGGGTTTTGAAAACGAACAGAAGATAACGAAGGAGTGTAAGCCGCAATTCGGAGAAGCAAATGAGAGGCAGAGAAGGAAGAATCAAAGAATCAAACCCTAGAGAGAAAGAGAAGAGAAGAGAAGGGAAAAAAGAGAGACCTTTGTGTGTGTGTGTGTGTGTACGAACGAGTGCTTCAACTGTGTGTCTTCCTTATTTTCGCCGTTTTGTGAAAAGAGACTTAATTTATCTCTTTATTTATTCATTACTCGCGAAAGTGTGGTTTTAAAAACAGAGATAATCTCTGCTTATATTTGGTTCGGTTCGAATTTCAATAAACCTAACTGCCTGTAAACATTTCTAATCATGATTTAATAGTATTAATTACTAGTTTTTTTGCCGTCAAAATTTTAAAAACCAAAAACCAAAAACAAACAAAAAAAATACTAGTAACTTTACGTCTAACATGTCATATGGCCCATATGGGATAACATGCTTGTCTTTCTGATTGTCAAATCAAAATTATGTCAATGTTGTAAAAATATCACATATATTATATATATAAATATATATATATATATTTTTTTTGGTCATCTAGAATTTTATTGATATAGTTTGGTGGAATGCACCGGTGAATTACAAACTTATACTGACAGAAAACAAGATTTCTCCAGAATCTAATGCTCGAAAAAGGGAAGCAAAGATCGATACTAAGGGCATCTCCAACAAGCCCTTATCCCCTCAAATTTTGAGGTTTTTGACAACCCATCAAGTCTTCAAATCTTCAAATTTTGAGCTTTCACTATTCAGAACCTCAAAACTACTTTTTATTTTCAGTTTAGTCCCTATATTTATGTCTTTCATAATTTATTGTATAAAATTTAATTAAGAAACTTAAGCATACTAAAATAAATTTAATAAACAAAAAATAATTTGTAATATTAAAAACAAAGTACAAAACAAAATATAATATTAAAACAAAGTTACAAAACAGATACATTAAACAAGATTCTCACAAAATAAAAATACATTAAACAAACTTAACACAAATTAAAGCAAAATACACATATGTAAATTACTTGAACACACATATATTACATATATTACAAGTTGTACCAATATACTAGTAATTAGGTAAATCGGATCCTGAACCTCCCAAATCACAAAAATATTGTCCAGATGAAGGTTGCTGTTGCTGCTCTTGAGTTCTTTTTTGTATTTATTTATGAGTTTTTATCATTATTAGTGAATTTTGTAAATATTAATGACTATATTGCAAATTAATTAGTTTTTAAGGATTTTTTTGAGGATTGATTGTTGGAGTAAACAACCTTCAAATCTTCATTTTGAGGATTTTCTCCCTTCAAAATGAGGAGAGCTATTGGAGATGCCCTAAAAGGCTAAAAGGATACAAGGAAAGAAGAAGATCCCCATTGCAAGGCAAACCTAAACTGAATACCCCGATACAAAGGAAACAAACTAAACCCATCAAGGAAAACAATCTATTCTTAACTAGTACATATCGAAGATGCCCTCGGCCAACCAACGATAATCCAAACCTCCTATTTAAAAGCCAAACTGCCTAAGGAAACAGAACTCCTATGCTAATCTTCATAACCCAGCAAGATAGAACCACCCATAGACTATATGAGCCATAGTTCTTCACACTTTCTTCTGGATACGGCGACGTCGTAACAAGGCGACAGTTTACACCTAGATAGAAGCAAAACCATAGGACCAGATCTCGATCAGATCTGAAATGCAGAGACAAGGAGCGACAATCCATCCTGGTAACACCAAACTCGAAAGCACAAGATCGGCGAAGATCGAACCAAAATGAATCTAAAGAACCTCAAAATAGATTGAGCAGAACTTGATGGGCTAGCAGTCACCACGACGAGAAGACAGATAACAACAATAAGATAGGGAACCCAACCTTCTAACCAAACAGGGAGAGATAACCAACCATCACTAAACATCTAATCTCGGGAAGACATTACCTGTTCAATCCCCATACCGTAGGAAAAGAATAAAGCTAGTCGATAATCTCTACAACTGTCAAAGCCTACACTTGGAAATACTAATTCGAAAACACAAACACCAAGATAAAACCACCGGTCTTAGACTAGATTCTGGGGATATAGCCGGAAGGAGAAACTCCCACCACGAGCAAGCTCAGCCCTTGAAACACCATCTTCCCATTCCAAGTCCAGTTCAGATCTGGTGAAAGGTTCATCAAACGAAGCCGCAGTAGAAAGGAAAGCATAAACTAAAGCAAGTTAAGGAAACAGGGGAGGAGCCAGAGTTGGTGCTATGAAAGCCACTACTCTCCAGCTCTAGATCGAAATTTTTTTTTTCAACGGCGGCTGAGAAGTAGAGAGAGTTTTTCAGAAACTAGGGTTTTTTTTTTAAATTGAGTTCAGTTTAATGATATATATAAATATATATATATATATATATATATATATTAACTTTTTGCTTTCAATTTTTTCATTTTTTAAGTATCATCAAAGAAAAAAATGTATACAAACTATAAATAGCTCCGAATATATAGAGTATATAGGTAGCTCCCAAAAATGAAAAGTTGATGTCTCAAGATTGTAAAGACTTCTTCTGTAAAAGCACTATGTTTAAAAGAAACCATAAATGTTGGTTATTTTTACATAAAAAAATATTATTAAACATTTATTCAAAAAAATTAACCATTGTAATAAAAGACTGAAAAAAACAAATGGTTATAAGTTATAGCATGCTAAATAAACATAAATAATGCATAAAAATCTGGAAAAAAAAATCTTATAAAATGAAACAAAAACAAAAGGATAAACAAATGGAGTATTATGTTTTTAATTTTTTGTAGTAATGATCTTTCACTTATGAGTTATGATCATCGACCTAGCTTTTTTTTTTCTTTTTTCTTTTTTTTGACATCAAGTATAATCATCTAATTAAATGACCCAAAAGTTATTGGCTATGAATGTTTGAGAGTTTTCAGATAGTTTAACTTTACCGTGGGAAAAATAACCGAACCGATTTGTCCGAACCGAACTGATGTTTTTTTGTTCGGTTCAATCGGCATAATTTCTGTTGAGAGTTCGGGTATGTCTTCGGGTCGGTTCGGTCGGGTAACCCGAACGGATAACCGATAACCAAAAATTGTGGGTTATGTTAGAAAAGTTTTTTAACCCTAATCTCATATTTTTCGACAGCCGACTTGAGTCCCGACATATTCTTTTTCACTCTGTAGATTTTTTCTCTAATTTTCATTTCATCTTCTTCTTTTCCCCTTTGATTATGTCTCAGTAAACTCCAAATCGTAGGTCGAAGTTTCTTAGTTCGTTCAATCGTTGAGTTTCTTGTTTGAAGTCAGAACTCAGAATTTCAAAAGTATAAGTTCTTACTCCAAATCTTTTCTATCGGGTTTATTAGGACTTTTACTTATGTTTCTCACTTTCTCTGTTGAAATTGATATGAGATTATGGTTAAATTAGGAGTTTCTATGCTGTTGAAATTAATTTAGGGTTCCAATTTATTTGGGATTTTGATTTTGTTCAAATTAACTTGAGGATTACCTCTTGTTTGGGAATGTAACAAGAGGGAGTGTTACATTGGACTGTATTACAAGGTGGAATTCGACTTACCTTATGCTGACATCTGCCTTGAATTTCAGAGATGCATTTGACAAGTTGTTGGCAAAAGACAAACTGTACAATGATTACTTCATGGAGATTGAAGAGGAGGGAGAGAAGGGAGAGAAGGGAGAGAAAATGATTATGCCTCCAACTTCTGTTAGCTGGGATGAAATTCACAGGTTGGTGAAGTTTCTGAAATTGTTTTTCAATTGCACTTTGTCATTTTCAGCATCTAAGACAGTGACCTTTTCACTTTGCTACAATGAGATAGTCATCATCGAGCAACATCTCATTTCATTAAGCTACCATAATGATCCGCTCCAACAGAAACAAGCAATAGCCATGAGGGCTAAGTTTGAAAAGTATTGGGATGAACTTCTCAACATGAATCCATTAGTGATCATTGCAAGTGTCTTTGATCCAAGGAATAAGATGCAATTCACATCTGTTTGCTTCGACAAGCTCTACGATAAAGACAATGAGGAGAGTAAGCATCTAAGATCCTCAATTAAGATTGTTATGAAGAATTTGTATGAAGAGTATGTCTCTAAGCAAAGTACCTCTTCTCAAGGTGGATCCAAGAGTGATATGGGGGGTTCTGAACAAGCAAATGATGTGCTTTTTGATTTGTCAGATGATGATGGGTATGATAGAGAGTTTCTATATTCAGAGATGGACAATGAAACTGCGAATGAGGAAGCTACTAGCGAGTTGGACATATAGTTGATGGAGAAACGTGTGCCACGTTTGAAAAATGTCTTGGGAATGGATTATGATGTGCTATCATGGTGGAGGCGTAATAGTGTGAAGTTTCCTATATTGGCTGAGCTTTTTAGGGATGTGCTTGCCATTCAAGTGTCTTCAATTGCTTCTGAGTCAGCATTCAGTATAAGTGGGAGAATTTTAGACCCTTAACACCCAATATGATCGAAGCTTTGCTCTGTTTACAATAGTGGCTGAGAAACACTATGCATGCTGAAAAGGTTGCTAACTTAGCTCAAATGGTTGAAGAATTGGAGTTCCATGACTCACTAGGTAATCATTTACGGTTTTGAATCTGTTTTTACATTATCTCATTCAGTTCATGTGGCTTTAAGACTTAACATATTCAAGCTTATGAATATTTGTTTCCTTGTGTAGCTTCTCCTTCTTTGGACCAACCTCCGGCTGCTGTGTGAGTTGCAGGTGGGGTTAGAGACTCAATATAGAACTGTAGGTACACTTGTGCTTTTACAAATCTTTTCATTTATAATCAAATTCTTTGCTTCAGTGGTAATTCAATAATTTTTGTCTCTGTATATAATTTTGTTGCAGCGATCACACAGTTCTCAGTGGCTAGGAAACCATCTATGTATCTCTCTTCACTCTTTCTACTCTATGTTATGACTTGAACCTATTGCCTCTTTTTGAACTTGAAGTTTTTACTTGTTTGAACATGAACTTTTTATGTTGTGGTATGAACTACTGAACTATTGGGTATGAACTTATTTGTGGTTAAGACCAGCTCATGTATGGACATTTGCATGATTTTTGCTAATTTATGTTGTTCATCACTTGTATTACGGTTCAATTCGGAAGCAACAATCAATGACAGAAATAACTGGTAACCGAACCGAACCGAACGAGATATTAATTCGGTTATTTTCGGAACAATTAGAAAATTCAGTAAAAACCCGATAACCAAAATAATTGACCCAAACCTATCCGAATTACCCGAATTCGCAGGCCTAGTTTAATTAAAAGACCCAAAAGTTATTGGCTATGAATGTTTGAGAGTTCTCAGATAGTTGTGGATTTTAGATTTTGGTTTTTAAATTTTAGATTTAATTCTAGTTTGTGGATTTGGAAAATTAATAAATAAATAAATAAAAAATAAAATCTAGTAACATTTCCATAAACTCATAAAAATGAGATTTTGGATTTTGTTAAGAAAATTGTTCTATAATCTTGATTGGATAAACCGACCATAAACCATGCTAAAACCCTACTGTCATTCAACGCCTTAAGTTTAGACCAACACTCTTATAAAAATATTCTGACCAAAACTAAATTGAGGATGAAACGATTGTGTCGGAGAATGTGCCAAATCTCAATTACATGAAAACTGATAGTCCAGCAGACTTTTAGAAAAAAATACTTTTAAAAGTTTGAAAACAACGAAAATATTAATTGGCTTGGCAGAATGTGCCAAATCATTTACATGAAAAATGAATAGTTTACTTTCTGCAAAAAAAAAAATGAATAGTTTCAAGAAACATATCACTTGGATGTATGTATTTGGCTTGTTTGAGATTTATGTCAAATGTATGATTTTGTTTTCTTTTAAAAAAAAAAGAAAAAGCCTTCTGCCACTTTGGTCAGATGCACAACTCGATTGTGACTCATCAACAAAGCCAGTTCTCAAACATATATAGAACAAAAGAACACAAAAAATAAAAGAGGACAATGTCTTGTAAAAGGAAACAACAGTTAATGGACCTAAACAAGATAGCTAAATCACAATATATAGGACATGAGAAGGTGACACTCCAACTTAATTCCTTTGAATCCATTCTTCTTCAAGTACACCGTTATTGACTTATTGTACAAGACCAAAACTCTTTATCTCGTTAAATTTATATTTATTACACGAATCTTCTAACGTACACAAATTTTCCAATGAATCAGCCTAAGAAAGTTATATTTCTCAATAAGTTATATTTATTACTTGACTAGCCTAAGAAAGTTCATATAAGTGGTAGAGTTTTACATTGCACTAGCTAGAAGTTGTGGTACGGTTATGGTTTCAGTAAAAGTTAAAGATAAAAACAGAAGTCATGAGATAAATACAAACAAGACTATGTCTATATTAATAGATTAGACAAGTTAAATGATAAATATTGATTACTAGTTAAAGAACTCGATAATATACAAAAGCTAAAACAGTTTTCAGTTTCAGAACCATTTTGTTGCCGTGTTGCGAGTACTCCTCAATGCCTTGTTTGCTCTAAAAATTTGCCTCCTGAGTCCTGACGACATCTGATATCTCCTCCTCTAGATAATTTATTTATTGTGCTACTTCAGGATTAAAAACATATTTGTATCTACTACTTCTTGTGTGGTATATATGAGCAAATTTTACCTTTTGGACAAAGTTAATTGGAGTTTTTGGTAAATACAGTTGTCTAGTATATAAAATTCAGTGAGTCTGAGTTTTGGTAATAATTTTTTTGTAGCTACGTCAAGTTATATTTTAGATCACAAGTTTAAGCTTTGTGTGTGGTATTATATGATTTATATAAAAAAATGCCAAAGTTTGAGAAATTCTCAGTTTTAACTTTTAAGTAACCTCATTAGATTTAAAGATTACAAAACAGAGCGAGCTACCAGATTCTACATTCTAAATTCACTCTGTTCTTTGTTTTTTTCCTTTGGTTTCTCTCATCCAATCTTTGCATTCATCTGCTGAGCCACTAGGATAAGCTAGTTGCCATGTAAGCACTTTCTGTTGCCATTTACGGATGATGGATCCTCCCGTAAGATTTGCGATTTGCATGATCTCTCTGCCATTCACCAGTGGCTTTGCGTCCCAAATTTTATCAAGACCCATTTCACAAATGGTTTCCTCAACTGTTAGATAAAGTTCATGCGTCTTGTCTAGTTTGAAGTCCACTTGCCCGATTTCTTGATCTTCATTCATACCATCAAACGTACATAACATCAAAGACGTTAAGAGTGCAACACGCCACAAGTCTTTGATTTCTCTAAGAATAAAACCTGTGAGTACTCTTAGTCTTGAAGCCACTGGGACCTCTGGATCAAGAACATCAGTATCTGAATCAAGTTGTATAACATCATTCTTCGACTGAAGGGGACGAATCAACGGTATCAACCTCTCTGCGGTACAGTGTATATTCAGAACTTTCTCAGCGTCAATGGTCTTCCGCTTCATGGAGAGTTTGAAGATTTGGTTAACAACAGGAATGAGCTTCCCCTTCTCGTCTTTGTAATCTGTTTTCCTAAAAGGTAGAAATAAAGCAGCATATAGAGCAAGTCTTCTCTCTACATCGCTGAACTTACTTAGCCCAAGTGTTTGGATGAGACACCACATAGCATCCAAGTAGGCTTTACATAGTCGTCCCTCTGATGGTGTAGGCTCCAAGGAAAAGACTACACTAAAAAGTTTCAAATCACAAAGACAAGTAACCGCTGAAACTGGTCCATTCCCGGATATCATCGCATCGATCTCAGTCCCTATCCGCTCCCTGCTTATCTTTCCTCCAAGAGCTAGCTTTACTTCCTCACTTGACGCAGCTTCTTTAAGTTCTTCATCTAGAGTAAAACCAAACCTAGCACTAAACCGAATTGCCCTAAGAACTCGCAAAGGATCATCAAGAAACGTAACTTTCGCAGGGAAAGGTGTAACAATTTTCCCGGACTTAAGATCCTCGATGCCTCTTTTCGTAAGATCTTCAACCAAACCAGTATTGATGTTATAGAACAAACTATTTATGGTTAGGTCTCTCCTATAAGCATCTTCTTCAGCGGTGCCAAACTTCATCATCGTAGGAATTACGACTAGTTTCTGTATACTCTTCACTTCTCAAATTAACAAAATCAATCCATTGGTCATAAAGCCGCATCCTTGCTGTTTCCAAGTGTTTGGATTGGTCAGGCTTCTTTTCAATAATATTAACTCCTTGTACTTGTTCGTTCCTTGACCTTATTAAGAAACGCACTTCCCAACATATTATCAATAGCTATGTCAATATCATTACTCTCTCTCCCTAGAAGCTTATCCCGCACCCAACCACCCGCCACACGAAGCTGCGTGTTGAGGTTGCAATAGCGAAGAGTACCGAGAAGCCGGTCGAATATTTTCTTCTCTATCTCAGTCAGATAGATCATCTCCTTCACTTGGACGGTCGTCATCGAGAATTAGTAATTAACAAACACAAGCTTTTCAAATCTCCAATATATTTCTTCTATAGAGACGCAAGCTTTCATGTACACAACCCTATATTTTATACAGTACACATCTTAAACTTGTCACACGAAGATATTTCATATTTCCATTATTTTGTATTTGTACTTGTAATAGGAATTGCTACCATTAGAACTCTACTCTTGCTGCATACTCCCCACTGTCCTGTTTGCTACGCGGAATTGCTACCATTAGAACTCTACTCTTGGTGACTTAATTTTAATTACTATGTTAGGTGATATTTATTCACTGTTGTATATACAAAACTTTGATTTTATTGCTTCTTGTTTTTTTCTTCCTTATCAAAAGACCTATTAGAAACGCTCGTTACATACTTAAAACATGTTATGTGGACTAGTCATTGTGTGGTTAGAGCATATTTTCTGCTGTGTTACGTTCTTCTGATGTTCTATATTGCGATGTTGTCTCAAGTAGAGATCACGGTATTTCTTTCGATCTTGGTTCGAAGCATTCATTGATAAGTTAGTAAACCCATCTACGGTAGCTACCTTGTATAAATTGGCTACTTAACTTAGTAACACTGTGACTATAGTAATAAGTAATTCTGAGATTTATAATAACTTCAATTTGAGGGAGTGAACTGTGGAGGGTCTATTTGATCAAATTATTTACTTAGTGGTTTTTTCAACATGTTCTTAAAAGCTTCGTATTATATTTCCCTCCCCAGTATATTACTTTAATTACGATAAGACCCAATAACTATCTTATATTTACTAGTTTGAACCTCAATGTTTGGTTTTGGTCAGGAATCTCATTTATTAGGTACCCAAATTTCCAAATCCAGTTTCGCTCTCTCTCTCTCTCTCT
>NC_025704.1:19019670-19030726 GCF_000633955.1 Camelina sativa
CTCTCTCTCTCTCTCTCTCTCTCTCTCTCTCTAACCATTGATGAAATGAGAGTTCTTGAGGAAATTGCAGAGTCACCATTTCTGATTTCAAGGCTAAACCCTAATTCGACGGCCAGTGGATATGGATGGGTCGATAAGTGCCATGGTTTCCTACATAACACGGTTCTTGTTGCGGCTTCTCTTTTCTTTGTCGCTTACTTAGCTTACGAGGCGAAGAAGAGCTTGTCTAAGCTTTCGAATCGGAGATCTTATATCGTGATCGCTTATTATGGGTGTCTTTGGCTTGTTACCTTGCTCAATCTTGTTTGGTGCTGTCTCCAGGTTTGTTTGATTTTATAAAGATCGCTACTTTGATTGCATGAGTGAGATTATTATGACTGTTTAGGCTCTGGGGAACTCAAATTCCGAAGAATCTTTTAGAAAGATTAGAACTTTTGATTGAATCATGAGTATATTAAGACTATTTTTAGTCTCTCTAAATCTCAAATTAGAAACTGTAAGACTAGTAGTACTTTGGGAGGGATACATGTTTTTGGATCCAAGTAAGATGTGTTTTATTAGGAAGATCATAACTGTAATCCCTGCTGTGCATAGAAATGGGCAAATTGTTCCTTGTCTCCATTCAGTTTCTTGATTTCGATTCAGTTATCCGAGTAATGAAAGAATCTTTCAGAATGATCAGAACTTTGATTTAGGCACATGGAAACTCAAATTCCGAATAATCTTTTAGAAAGATCAAAACTTCGATTGAATAATGAGTATATGAAGACTATTTTAGGCTCTGTGAAACTTATATTACTAAGATTTTTTCCAGAAATATCAGAGCTTACATGGAATGATGCAACTCAAATTAGAAACTTTTTGGTCATAAATGTAGTCATTAGACACTAGTTTTTTTTCTAGGGTTTCTGGATATTTTATTGCCTAATGAAAGAATCTTTCAGAAAGATTACAACTTTGATGTAATGAATGGGGATATTAAGACTAATCTAGGCTCTGTGAAACTCAAACTGGAAATCTTTTGGTCACAAGTTAAGAACGAAATCATAGTATGTAGTGTCTCTGGATTTGTATGAGATGTGTTTTGTTAAGAAGATCGTAACTGCAATATGGTGTTCATGAAAATGAGCTAATAATGACCCTTGTATCCATTAACTATTCCAGCTTTAGCTTATCATGTTTCATGTAATTTTTCTGTGCTACAGGGTTGGGAATGTACTCCTGGGAAAGAAGTTGTTTGGAATCTGTTAACATTGGTCACAACATCTGGAATGTTGTTTCTGGAAGTTAGCCTAGTGGCTTTTCTCTTCCAAGGAAACTATGCGAGTGGTTCAGAAGCATTGACGAGAACTTTCCTTATCTCGGGGTTTGTTATTGCTCTTGATTTGCTTTTCAAGGTATCAATCTTCTTCATAACTACGACACATCTCAACTTTGTCTACTCTACCCTCTGAACAAATCTTAGATATGGTGGAATGACAAGTTTAGGATGATCTTTCATTTGGTTTTGCCAAAATTTCTGATATAAGTTTAGGCCTTACCATTTCTTTTCGCCTAATATTCAGGCAATTTTTCTCTTTGGATTTGGTGTGCCATTGTTTATTGACAACAATGAAAATGGAAAAACGTTCAAATGGGGATTATGGATCATTCATAAGCTTCTACTCACTGGCGTTTATGGGATGATCTTCTTGATGTACAACTCTAGGTGGAGAGAAAAATTGCCCGGTAAGTTGATCAGAAGCTTCTATATTCCTTATGGTCGCACTAGCCCATTATATTGTTCACTGGTTTCTTTCTATTTCTAATCATTCATATCTTCTTCTTTTTAACAGCAAGGCCTGCATTTTTCAAGTACATAGCCATCATGTTTGCCTTATACGGACTTTACCTAGTTGCATCTGTGTTTACTGCAAACAGCGCACATTTTGGATTCTGGTAACTCTCTATCTGAAACCATCCCAACAGAGATTATTGTCTTATATTCAGCTTTTCTTTGCCTTTGAACTCAAAATACGTTACAGGTTGTATGGGATCATGAGTGTTTCCTACCACGCTTTATACCTTCCTCTTCTTTACTTTACTTTTCTCGCAGACTTTTTCCAGGTAAAAGTCCTCATCATTCATCTTCTCTCTGTCGCTTTCCTTCTCCTTCTCTCTAAAATGCAAATGGCTTTGTGCAGGAAGAAGATCTGAACTTGGAGAATGTATACTACTCAGAGATGAAGGATGCTGGATTTTTCGATTCTGATTGGGAATAGAACTAGGATAACAAGCATCTTCCTGATCTTCTGAATCATCTGTATATACACGTTGAGTAGGATCTCCTAGGAGTCATGGCCGCTTTTGCGGGCTTTGGGTTACATTTTAGGGTTTAGTCTTGTGTGTGTCTGTCTGTACTTGTCCCTCATGTTTCATACTCTTTTATAAATCTAAGTTTGTTGTGAACCTCTCTGTTCCTTTTAACTGATAATCTAAACGAAAGTTTTGTAGTAGTCGAAAGATTGACACAACTAACCACTAGGGCAGAGACATACAACAAAGCATTGACACAATTGAGCAAAAGACAATAACAAAGACAAAAGCCGTTGGTTGTTTCCTTAATTAAGCGGTCTTCTCTTGGACAAGTTCTTCAATGAGTTCAGCAGCCCTGTTGGACTGTTGCAATCTCCATTGCTCTTTCTTCCGCCATTGTTATCCCAAACTCTTCCTCCAAACCCATCACTATCTCAACCTGCAAACAGATCACAGTTTGTTGATGGATGACCATTAATGAGTTTTTGAGACAAAAGAAACAATTGGTGGATTTGGATACATACTGTGTCGAGAGAATCAGCTCCGGTGTTATCTGTCCGTTAACAGCCGCTTACGTGGCTGAAACGACGTCCTTTTGAGAAACAAAAGAAAGAGCTCATTTTGTTCAAAACGACGTCGTTTCCTTTATCTTCCTCTTCTTCCTTATTTCTTTTTTTCCCGAGTCTGAGAGAAAGTTGCGATTTGGGATTTCTTAAAAATTAGGGTTTTCTCTCTTCTTTTCATCCATAACCCAATTGATTCAAGTAGCAACGGTTATCGATCCTGAGGAGTGTGTGATAGTGGAGTTAACTGCATTTGCATCCGAAAATGAGGTAATTTTAGTTCAATTTTTAGGGTTTTTAAAATTTTGGGGTTTTCGAATTTTAGGGGTTTTCGAAATTTAGGGATTTGGTCAATTGACATAATTAGGGGTTTTTATTTAGAAAACGTGATTGATTTCTTGTGTATTTGTATAGTTTGGAGAGGTAATTTTAATTCAATTTTTAGGGTTTTCAAAATTTAGGGGTTTTTGAATTTTAGGGCTTTTCGAATTTTAGGAGTTTTCTCAATTGACATAATTAGGGGTTTTTATTTGGAAAATGTGATTGATTTCTTGTGTATTTGTATATTTTGGAGATGAAATTTTAATTCAATTTTAGGGTATTCAAAATTTAGGGGTTTTCGAAATTTAGGGGTTTGCTCAATTGATATAATTAGGAGTGTTTATTTAGAAAACTTGATAGATTTGAACTCAATTCGATATTTTGTTTGAAAGAAATTCGATAGTGGTGGAAGATCTAATAGTTTTTTTAAAATCTTTTTCAGCGATGAGGATGTAATATTCCAATGCTACAATGGTGGGTCTTTTGGAGTTGTTGATGGGATTAAAACTACATATGAAGGAGGATCGGTTCTAACCCTTGAAAGTAAGGCAGACACAGTTGTGACTAATCTGATGGCGGCATTGGACGATCCTCTTTGTGGGAGGAAAATCTGGTTTAAGTATCCCTTTGAGGATTTTTCACAGGTGAAGTTAATCAATGAAGGTCAGAATTTTGAGAACATGTGTAGAACATTCATTTATGTTAATCTTAACAACAAAAACACTTAACAAATCCATTCATTCATTAATCAATCCAACACATTACACAAATATTACATAGTATACAAAAGCCACAACTAAACCACCACAAACAATCATGTTCTTGAGGCTTCTTAGCTCTTGAATCTCTTTCTCATAAGAACTCACCACACCTTTGAGCTCTACAATATCTTTTTCACATCTTTCTGCGATTTCTTTGATAGCTTCTACCTCATCTAATCCCTTTGCTAAGCTTCCCACTTCTCTATCTATCTTGTCAACTACACTTTCAACCTCTTCCATCTCCTCAACCATGCTTATGTCGGTCCACTTAAACAAATGATTCGGATTCTAATACAAAAATACGGAAATACACATTATGAGAAGGTTATGAGAACAAACAATTTTCATATGACCAACTATATTGATTACCTCGTCGGATCCATTAGGACAACAATGAAAGAGTCTTCCAGGATTTTTCATTGTGTTTGAAGTTCTCATTACAGAGAATCGACCACATCTACATTTTCGTGGGATTCCTCTTCCAGTCACATTGACTCTGTCGCTCACTCCTTCACCAAATAAGGGATTCACCGATTCATAATCAAATAAAATTTCTATCAAAATACACAAATAAAAGGAAACTAAACACATAATGTTCTCAATTACTCACCTGAAGAAAAACACATAATGTTCTCAATTACTCACCTGAAGAAGCTGATGATGAAGACATCTTACTCGATTTCGCCCAAAAACCCTAAATGTTTTAAAAATCCCCAAATCAATTGAACCAACTTTCTCTCGACTCGGGAAAGAAGAAATAAGGAAGAAGAGGAAGATAAAGGAAACGACGTCGTTTTGAACAAAATGAGCTCTTTCTTTTGTTTCTCAAAACGACGTCGTTTCATACGTGGCAGCTGTTAATGGAAAGATAACACCGTTACGCGTTGTGTATGTTCTTACACAATTTCTCAAGTTTGGGTAGCTAATTTGAATTTTACTTAACATTGTATATGGATTTGCTCAATGTTATAGCTGGGGTATGAATTCAACATACCCTCTTAGCTTGGGTATGAAAATAATGTTTTTCCTAAATGAGACTTATTCTGTATATATATAGCATAAGGTAGTCCGGCTTAAACGACACCGTATTAATGGAATTATTAACTCGGTGACTGGGGACAACATATTTGGGCTATGGTAGGGCTCGTTCGTAGATTACATGAAAACCCAACTAAATATACTCAGTATGACTGTAAGAGTATGCCGAAAACAAAAGTGAGTTTATAAATGTTTACAGTTTTACACAAACTTACTGAAACAAAAAGTGAGTTTGCCGGGGGAAAATCAAAGTTAGCTTTTCTTGTTTACATTTTCTTTGATAAATTTAAAAACAAATTGTGGAATATGTTTAAGATTGTGACAAGAGTAAAACAATACAGAAAGCATTTTGTGTATTCTTCTTGTCCAACCCGGCAGTACCAATCAGATCCGGTCAAGTTCGAAGCAATAACCAAAATTCAAAACATAAACAAATGTATGGTTTTGTTACAACAAAACAAATATGAATATACATACATCACTCAGACCTTCCCAAAGTTTTGCTTTCTGCTTTCAAAACGTAGGACAAATTTCTGTCCTCACAAACAATATTACAAATGGATAATTACACAAAAGCATAATTTTAATCACCCTTTTCTACCAAAAAAATAATAATAAAGCTTTTTCTTACACATTTTTGCCTCATGCCTTACTGAGATCAGGAGGGTCTCTCTCAGTTGGAGAACCAGGGACGAAAGGGACAAAGCCACGACCTCCAAAGACGGGTCGCATGAAGGAGTCATCGAACTGTCTCCAGTAGTAATGCACGGTTCGAGTGGGCCGTGTCAAGAAACCACGTATACTGTCAGGCCGAGGCACATTGTGGTTCCCTGAAGGCTCAATGAACGAGTCTTGGTCCAGCAAAGGGATATGGATGGATTTTGGGGTGTTTTCATCAGATAACATGCTCGTTGTGGCGCTCTGGTGCGGCAATAGGTAGCTTATGAGCGGTTTCGTCAGCATACCAAACACCTAAAAACACCAGGTTGAAAAGAATCTAGTAACCAAATATTCAATCCAACTTAAGAAAATATGTTATGTAACCAATTTGAATATCCGGAGATTACTTACCACTGTGCTAAAAAGACAGACGGTTATAGTACTGGTGATCATGATTGCATTCCCGCGTACCTCTGTGTGTCCCGCCCTTGTAAACTGCAACCGTTACAAGTGTTAAATAATGATTCGTGTTATTCACAGCTTCATATAGAGTAAATAAAAGATATTCTTATCATACCTTGTTGTAAGCAAGAGCCATTGATACAGCACCTCTCATAAGACCAGACCACCAAATCACAATCTGGATGATGGGCAAAAAAGATAGATATAAACAGGTGAGATGCAGAACTATTATTTGAATCTATTATTAGTACCAAGTAGAATGATACATACCTGCATGTTAAAGTTGATTTTCTCGTTTTGGTTCTTCTTGGCTAGGTTAGATAGAAACGATAACGGAAAGATGAACGCTGCTCTTCCAACCATGATAAGGCCCATTAGGATTGAGCTCACTGCGATTGATGTTCCCGGGGTGTCACTCACGGATCTCCACTTGTCAATGTCCAAGGCATCCATTCCAACATACAAGAAAATAAATGTCTCCGCAAGAAAAGACAATGTTGCAAAGGTATGCCTGTGTCATGGAAAAAACTCATAAGATAAGCATTGGGGAGGTACAAAGTGTTTTTGAACTAAGTTAATCTCAGGAAAAAGGTGGAGAAACTGGAGTTTGCATACTTGGTTGTGATTCTTGAGCTCTCGGTTACGTTGTGCCATGTGTAATGGGACATTACAATACCACAGAAAAACACAGTGAGAATACCGCTCAAGTCAAAAAGCTGCAAGCCAAAATAATATAACATCAGATATATTTTGTGTGTGAATGCAACCTCAAGTGGTTGGTATAAGATTTTATAGAATCTAACCTCAGCAAGCATATAAGAAAGATACGCCATAAGCATCATGAGGGCAACCTCTCGGTCAGTTGAGTGCCTAAGATAAGCCATGTGGGGGACATATACATTAGACCATACATGAAAAAAACTTATAGAAAGCAGTCACATATATCAAACCAAATATGTACCTTCCAAAGTAAAGCTTTTTAATGACATACGCACTTATCAGACCGGTCTGCAAGATAATGATAAATATTTTAGATGGTGGTGAACACAAGAGCAAGGTACGAGAAAGAAAGGCAGAGAAGAAAACAATGGACTTACTACAGCACCAAGCAAGGTACTCAGGAGAAACAAATACAAGAAGTTTCCAAAAAGATGAAAAGCAGCTTCATGGTTAAGATGGGTGAGGTCAAAGCTCTGAATTGCGTTGAAGACCACCACCGATGTGGCATCATTCACAACACCTTCTCCGAATACAAGACTGTAAAGCAAAGGTGTCTCATCTTGATTCAGAACCTATACCACAACACCATAGAAACAACAAAACTTTTGGTTCACTATGTTTCTGAGTTTATAAGTAGTTCCAGTGACTTTGGACAAATCACATTACCTGCAGCGTACACACAGAATCTGTCGCGGCAAATATGGCACCAATAGCTGAGAATTAAACACCAAACAAACAAATCAAGTCTCCCTGGAAAGAAAGAAAGAAAGCCAATAAAGCAAAAGCTCTTAGTTCAGGCATTACCAAGAATATCACCCAAGTCAAAGGTTCCAATGTCCAACTTCTTAAAGAACTGCGTTACACCTGTGTTTCAAGCACCACCACCAGATAATCAGTAAGATATACAAAACTATCTGAACCTAATCCAAATGCAGCCTTCAGCGGTGTTTCAGCTTAACTGAATGGTAAGTAAGGTTACCTAGAGATATGATTGTGCAAGAAATAATAGTCCCAACAGCACCGAAAAGCATAATAGTCACGAAATTGCGAAAAAACTGCTTCTTTTTAACTTGAAACCTGAAAAAATAGACAAAAAGAACAAACAAAATTATCAATCTTGGGAAAGCGCATGAAGCTGAACAGAGTAAATCCATGACTAAGACAAAGCTAGGACCACTTTTAGTTGCACGTGGATAAATCTAACTAGTAGAAAGAAAGAAAAAAAGACATCATGCCCTCCTTATATATTACAATCACAAGTACTAGAAAAAGGTTGATGTATGACAGTTATATTTATAGAAGCAGATAAATAAACACATCTGTAAAGCTTTCTCCAAACTTTTGTCATCTAGAAACCACATAATGCATGTTTCGCGTAACTAACTTTGGTAGGTAAAACCCGTGGTACTAAAACGTATCAGATCTCGTACTGTACAAAAAGACTATTATGTAAGAAATGATGACTGACCCTGCATTGAATATAATGGGTGGCAAAAGATATATGAAGAAGAGATCTTCACTGAAGACGAGCAGATGTGAGCTTTTTCCTTTACTAATCAACAAAATGGAAACACCAGTGCCAAGTCCCTGCAAACCACATTTGCTCAAAAATGTCAATTTTCAAGATGATTGATTCCCTATTCTATTCTACTCGAGATAATTCAGTGGGAACTTACAATCAATAAGGCGGTGATGGATTCGTTCATCCATCGGTTCTCTTCTAAAAGATGACCAAGAACAATACAAGCACAAAGAAGTGCAACAAAGAGATTCAACGCAACCACAGAGGCGTGATCAGATGTAGTCAATTTAGACGCTAGTGAATCGAGATGTGATGCCAACATTGTTTATCTTCTAGATCCACCAACCCCTCCCAGATTCGATCAAGTACAAAAAACTAGTCAGATTTATGGATGGATCAGCACAATCGGAAAATCTCTTTTATCTTTCCGTGCTGTCCATTCAAACCAATCCTGTACTAACATCATTAAACAAAAATAATCTTAATAAATCTCTACATGAAAAGTTGCAGTAACAAAAGATATAAAACAGAGCTGAGACTAAACAGTGAAGCTGCTGTGTATGACTTAGCTATAACATAAAAACATTATTAAAACACACAAAGGGTTTTAAAAAGTGAATCCAAATCTGAGCCTTTTGAGACACACACACACACACACACAAAAAAAAAAGCACAAATCCCAAAAGGCTAAATATTATAAACGAGAGAACAACCTAAACCAAATTGTTAAAATTTCCCGTTTTTGGTAATTACCCAAATCTAACAAGCACAACGGGACATGAATTAGGTCGAACTTTTTAAAAAACCCAGATTTTAAAATTTCCCAACAAACCAACAAAAAAAACACACAGCTTTAACCAAAAGTAGACAAAACAAAACGGTGGATCTGAATTTGCTTACCTTGAACAACAGCTTCTTCTTCTTCTTCTGGTTAATCTAAATATCTTCCAGGAAGAAACAATTCTGATTCAAAGAGGTTAAAACTCGAAATTTCGAAGCTTCGAAAGCTAAAAACCTGAGAGAATCTTCTTCTTCTTTCTACGACGACGACGAACGAAACAAAGAGAAAGGGAAAAAAAAAAAAAAAAAAAAGGAAGGAAGTCCAGAAAATTACGGGACTGAGAAAATTTAAACGAATTCGAATTTTGCTGGAAATAGAGAGAGACGTGTACGGTCCCCTTTTTTTTTTATATAAAGAGAGACGAACGAACAAAGAAGAAGAAGAAGAAGATTCCAATTTCTATATAGTGGAGAGACAAGATATAGAGAAGAGAAGAGAAGAGAAGAGAGAGTATTATTCTCTCTGTTGTGTAATAAAAGTACAAGTGGCTAATTTTACAGCCGTTGATTTACATTTACGGTCTTCGATCTGAACAATAACGTGGACTTTATCGCAGATGATTCGAACCCTGACTTTTCGAGCAAGTTTATCGGGGTTCATATAAGGGGAGTTCTTAAATTTTTTATGAATTAATTGTGTATTATTTGGAATATAAGAACCCATGATTTCTTGCATAAAATTTTCTCTTTTATTGGTAGATTCTTATTTTTGAAAATATTGTTTTTAAAATTTTTAAATAGAATAGAAGTGGTATAAATATGTAAACATTTAAGATTTTATAAAATTAAAAAAATATTCCATTTTTATTAATTTTCAAACATACAAAACATAATAAAACATTAATACATATTACAACAGAAGTGCAATTTATAAATAGAGAGAATGATTAATTTTAATACTAATTAGCTCCAAATTTTGCCCAAATATTCTCAACCAAATCATTTTGCAAGCAAACTCAAAGACAAAACTCAAAGATGTGTAAACATTTCATATACATAATTAACATAGACAGAATCAACCTAACTTCACCAAGTGACTTGTTGCTTTCTTCACCAAGATTATAACCCGCTCAGGGATGATGTCTTGGCCAATGAGCAACCTCGAGACTAGGTTTGACCGTTCAGGAGATACAGGAAGCTGTCGGGATACACCCGCCCTCCTCAACCTTGTTGCTTTCTCTTTACTGCTTGCTGTTTTCATCAGGAAAATAAAATAATGAGTATACATACACACATTACACATGTGAAATAATAACTACTTATCCATAGCTCTCGTGCCACAATAAAGAGAAATACATAGTTCATCAAATATAATAAAAACTTAAAGTCTGCTCTTTTGTAACTTAAGCAGATTCAAAAGTCTACTCAACGCCAACTTGCAAATTATATAAGCAACAAGCTAAACTGTGTCTTCTCTACACAGAGAGAGCCAATTGAATGCTAACAATGTAAGTATTGACACATGATTTTGCAGTTAAATGTGGTTCAGTAGTGAGTACCCAATATCAGCTGGATCACCCATGTACTCGGCGACTTGTTCAAGTTTAACATTAAGCATCTCCTGCCTATCAGCATCGCAAACAAGTTTCCTTATCCAAATCTTTCTCAACAAGATTCCCAAAACTACCCTTACGTCTACCCGATAGAACCAACACCTGCCCTCCTCAACGGACAGGAATAAACAGTCACAGGATCGAATATCTTATACTCCAAACATACGAATCAAACATACGAACCAAACATACTAATTCAACTGAAAACAAACACACAAACTCAAGAGTCACAGAATTAAAAAGATGGGATCTTAAGCAACGGTTCATTATGTTCTATCACTAAAACATCAAGTTCTAATGCTTCATCCATAAATCAACACA
>NC_025704.1:19030779-19036992 GCF_000633955.1 Camelina sativa
AAACATTTCATATACATAATTAACATAGACAGAATCAACCTAACTTCACCAAGTGACTTGTTGCTTTCTTCACCAAGATTATAACCCGCTCAGGGATGATGTCTTGGCCAATGAGCAACCTCGAGACTAGGTTTGACCGTTCAGGAGATACAGGAAGCTGTCGGGATACACCCGCCCTCCTCAACCTTGTTGCTTTCTCTTTACTGCTTGCTGTTTTCATCAGGAAAATAAAATAATGAGTATACATACACACATTACACATGTGAAATAATAACTACTTATCCATAGCTCTCGTGCCACAATAAAGAGAAATACATAGTTCATCAAATATAATAAAAACTTAAAGTCTGCTCTTTTGTAACTTAAGCAGATTCAAAAGTCTACTCAACGCCAACTTGCAAATTATATAAGCAACAAGCTAAACTGTGTCTTCTCTACACAGAGAGAGCCAATTGAATGCTAACAATGTAAGTATTGACACATGATTTTGCAGTTAAATGTGGTTCAGTAGTGAGTACCCAATATCAGCTGGATCACCCATGTACTCGGCGACTTGTTCAAGTTTAACATTAAGCATCTCCTGCCTATCAGCATCGCAAACAAGTTTCCTTATCCAAATCTTTCTCAACAAGATTCCCAAAACTACCCTTACGTCTACCCGATAGAACCAACACCTGCCCTCCTCAACGGACAGGAATAAACAGTCACAGGATCGAATATCTTATACTCCAAACATACGAATCAAACATACGAACCAAACATACTAATTCAACTGAAAACAAACACACAAACTCAAGAGTCACAGAATTAAAAAGATGGGATCTTAAGCAACGGTTCATTATGTTCTATCACTAAAACATCAAGTTCTAATGCTTCATCCATAAATCAACACAGTAGAGAGTGAGTCACTTAACTAATGCAGTAATCAAATCTAAACACATACATCAAGTAACTCATGAACATCACCAACACAATCACGGAACAAAATTAGACAAAGAACAAGAAAAAATGAAAACCTGGTTTGCAGAAAACAGAGAGGACAAGCCTCAACGACCCGAACAATAGTCTTGATAAGCTTAGCAGCTTCTCTCTCACTGTAATGACCTCTCTTGACGATCCTATCAAACAACTCACCACCTTCACAGAAGCATTACAAAAACTTACATAAGCATTACGGTCAGGAATCAAATCAAATGATCAATTTCCGATTCAAACAATTCTACTAAGAAACTTACCTTTCTGATTCCAATTGATTCAATCTCTCTACCTATTTAATCGACTCCAACTTCATACCGCATCCATCTCCAACTGTTAGTCGATTCTTTCTTTGGCGATTGGCTTCCAAATCGCCTTTGCTACTTATCTCTTTCCCTCCATTCCCTTCGAATCAATACACTTCCTCTGATTCCAGGTCATTCGATTCAAAACCTTCAAGCTTCTGATTCCAAATTCATCGTTTGTTTCGTCAATTCAATCGCAACCGAGAGAGAGAGACGAAAAAGAAATAAATCGGGAAATGTTTTTTTTCTCTTTTGTTTTATTCTTTCAACCAATAGAATGGCGACACGTATCGTCTCTTAAACATATATTCGGTCTCTTATATAAGGGGAGATCTTCCCATTTTTTCTATTTCTGATTTATTTTTTTTACCCAAAACACTAAGAACTCTATCATAAACCTCCCGATAAATAAGGCCTAAGACCCTTTAAGACTAAATTTCGGCTATTTATTTTATGATTATTTCCTTTTTTTTCACTGAAAGATTATATATTGATGAATAACGGGAACACATTACGATTTACAAAAAGATCAAAAACAATCAACCGAGCAAAACCAAGCTAAAACTACCCTAGATTCTAGTCATATTCTCTTCAAAAATATGTTTTAACCAACAAATGAATCTGGTTGTTACATACGATTGGCGATAATCCTCTTTTATGACGCTCTTAGCTATTATAGGTGAGCTCATAGCTCCAAGATTTGAGTTTCTATCTTCTAAGAACAAATTCCAATCTAAAATATTATTTAAACTAACTCCTAGAATATGAGACTGCAGCATGAAAGAAGGCCAAGCTTTAGGCCTAAGAACAGCTCCAATAAATTCTTTATCCTCTTATGCATAGATGACCTTATTGAAATTATGACTTAGCATACTTTCTATTTTATTTTATTTTACTATAAGTATTTTATTAGATCAATGATTTTATTTTTCTGTTTAGCTTCCTTTTTTTTTTTTGGAAGATTGACAAGTTTTTTTGGTCACCTTATTTTTTGGTCATCTTATTTTATGCATACCAATTTATTTGAAAAAAAATTAAGGGGCTGTTATTGGAAAGGTGATTTCTAATTCCATATGAAATTGTAAATTCTAGAAATCAAAACACATGGATTTTGAAATAACATGTTTTATCCTTGGATTTGAATCCTTCTATTTTACACTTTCAAATCCATTCAAATCCACTTAAAACATAATATGGATTTTGAAATCCAAAAACAAATCATTAAATGAATAACATGAGATTTTAACAAATATTTGTAAATCATAGAACCAATAACACATCATTTTGATAAGTATTTTNAAGACCCTTTAAGACTAAATTTCGGCTATTTATTTTATGATTATTTCCTTTTTTTTCACTGAAAGATTATATATTGATGAATAACGGGAACACATTACGATTTACAAAAAGATCAAAAACAATCAACCGAGCAAAACCAAGCTAAAACTACCCTAGATTCTAGTCATATTCTCTTCAAAAATATGTTTTAACCAACAAATGAATCTGGTTGTTACATACGATTGGCGATAATCCTCTTTTATGACGCTCTTAGCTATTATAGGTGAGCTCATAGCTCCAAGATTTGAGTTTCTATCTTCTAAGAACAAATTCCAATCTAAAATATTATTTAAACTAACTCCTAGAATATGAGACTGCAGCATGAAAGAAGGCCAAGCTTTAGGCCTAAGAACAGCTCCAATAAATTCTTTATCCTCTTATGCATAGATGACCTTATTGAAATTATGACTTAGCATACTTTCTATTTTATTTTATTTTACTATAAGTATTTTATTAGATCAATGATTTTATTTTTCTGTTTAGCTTCCTTTTTTTTTTTTGGAAGATTGACAAGTTTTTTTGGTCACCTTATTTTTTGGTCATCTTATTTTATGCATACCAATTTATTTGAAAAAAAATTAAGGGGCTGTTATTGGAAAGGTGATTTCTAATTCCATATGAAATTGTAAATTCTAGAAATCAAAACACATGGATTTTGAAATAACATGTTTTATCCTTGGATTTGAATCCTTCTATTTTACACTTTCAAATCCATTCAAATCCACTTAAAACATAATATGGATTTTGAAATCCAAAAACAAATCATTAAATGAATAACATGAGATTTTAACAAATATTTGTAAATCATAGAACCAATAACACATCATTTTGATAAGTATTTTAAAATCAATGGTTGAATAACACATGATTTTTGTCTGGATTTCTAAATCCATTAAAATCATAGAACCAATAACCCCCTCTAAGTATATGTCTATGACATTTTTTGTTTTTGGAAGACAAGTTTTTTTTGGTCATCTTATATTTTGAGATAATTAAATAGAAACCAGTTTCTTTTTGAACCATATGTCTATGACATTTCTGTTTTTGGAATACAAGCTTTTAGGTCACCTTAATTATTGTAAAGTTATGCCTTTAAATAAACATGGATAAGTGTTTCTCTAATCAGACATGAAACCTACAAATAGCTGATGTGAATAGTAAACACTGAGAGTTACGTTATTTAATAAGACACGCTATGGTAATATATACATGATATCTTATTATATAAAGTTGGGTTTTGAAAGTTAGTCACTAACAAAATTTTGACATATGTCAAGTTATCAATCTCAGATTTTGACAAGTGTAAAAGTTAATATTTAAAAAGAGAAATTTGATTACAACAAAAATATAAAATATTTTGTTTAAAAAAAAATTAATAATGTAAAAAGATAATTATCAAAAATTACAAAATTTATTAAAAATACAAATTTTTTAAAAATAACTATAAGGAGATTATATATATATATATTTCATAAAATTCGAAATTATAATAATTATTTACTTATTTTTAATTTTAAGTTATTAATTCTACAAAAATAGAAAAAAGGATTAAGGAAAATATACAGTTAATTATCAATTTTAAATTTTGTAAATACACACTTTTATATAAATATAGATCGTCTCATATTTAAATAATTTATTCAAAAACAATGTTTTCAACTTTGTTTGATTGAGAAATGTTTTTTAATGGGAAAATAAAATTTTCTTATTTTTAAACCAAAATTTTTTCATACTTTTTACTTTTTCAGTTGGGAATAGGTAAGATTAATATGTTGACCCAAAAGAAAAATTAATATATGTGTTTTCTTTTCCTAATATTGTATTTTAAAATTTATTGTAGTATTTTTAGATTGTTTTATTTAATTTATATTTTTATCTTTGAATTATTTGGAATTCATATATTGCAGTGCTTATAATTTTCTATTGTTTCTTTAATTATGTCAAATTAATTTTCTTCTAATTTTTCAATGGTTGGTTATAAACCTTTTTTCAAACATAATTGTTGCCATTATTCATTCATTCAGTTCCAATGAGAGATAACGAGTAGAAGCTCATCAACCTAATGGATAAATAAAATAGGCTAATCAAACACAAGGTTACAACAAACATTGATAGATAAATTAGAAGAACATAAATCGTTGTTGATAGATCCATAGGAGCTCAAAGACTGTGACACCCTGGTTTGCGGAAAGGTTTAAAAGAATTGATTTAGCCACATATTTCACCAAAATGCACTTATTTTTCTGGTCAAGGCACCTGAGAGAACTTCATGATGGGTGACTTTCCTGGAAGTGATTGTCAAAACTGTGCGAGTGAGGACAAAACACAGGAAAATATCATTTGTTGATTTGTAGGGTCTGTAAACAAGTTTTTAAAGCCTCCCATACGTAACAAACCGGCCATCGAATATGGGTGGGTCCATGGGCCGGGAATAGATGTAGGGACCATTTAGGAAGGTGGGCCCATGGACTGAGAGTGGACATGGGCTCACAAAGCAAGGTAGTGGTTGAGGCGTTATAGAGATAGAGGCTACATCATGGTGTGTCAAAGATACTTCTACAAATACATTGAGAAATTTAACAATTAGTTACTATCAAAAGATTTTGTGACGTTAGAAAAAGTTTTTTACTTTAATTGGTTGTCGGAGCAAGCCATTTTGAGATAGCAAAAAGACGTGAACATGTTCTCTCCACATGGTGTGTCAAAGGTTTGATGCAAGGTTATTTCCCCAAGGGAGGAAGGTGGAGGAGGTTGGACGCAATGTTATATCCTCAAGGGAGGAAGGCGGAGCCAAGGTTCTCTCCACGGTGGAGGAGGTTGGACGCAAGGTTCTCTCCATAAGGGATGAGGGCGGAGCCGAGGTTTTCTCCATGGTGGTCATACATTATTGTGATGATACATCATTGATTAGTATATTATGTAATATGTTTTTTATTCAAAATATTTTTTGAGCCGATAATTTTAGTAATTAAAAAACTATGCAGAAGTGAAAGTAAAATAGTTGGCTTAATGTGTTCATATAGACATTTTCTAGGTGGTGATAAAAAATATATTTATAACATAAAATATATTTAGGTGTAAAAAATACACTTTTAATAGTAACACACATAAAAGATTTGTAAATGTATATAAATCAGTGTATTAGAACAAAAATACGATTTATAAATAACGTACAACAAATTTTAATTGGAGGATCACCATGGAGAACTTTTGTGTTTATTATTTTTTGGAGGATCACAACAAAGATTAATTTTTACTATTTTTAAATGAGTTTATATGTAATTTATAATTTATCAATAGATTCTAAGTTTTTTTTTTTTTTTTTTTTTTTATAACTATTTTCAGAAATTATCTTTAAAATTTCCTTTGATTGATAGAGAAAAATCTATATTCAAACACTTAATAGAGCATAAAATATGATAAGGATTATTTTTTCGTGTAGAAGAATATATGAGAAAAAAATCTCAATCATATTGAGGTAGTTTTAATGGCAAACTTGAGGAACCAAATCAAAACTAGAGTCAAGAAGTTGGTCCAACTTCTTAAGTTATAGTATAATATATATATATATATATATATATATATATATATATAT
>NC_025704.1:19037367-19069837 GCF_000633955.1 Camelina sativa
ATATATATATATATATATATATATATATATATATATATATATATATATATATAAACTCTTTTCTAAACTTCTGAAATTGCATTTGTAAAAAAAAATTCTCTAAATTGAGCTATCAATTATGGTAAGATCTTTTTTAATTAATGTGTTGACAAAAAAAAATGTTCTTAAGTTATTCATGATTAAGATTTTGTAACGATTGTAAGATTAAGTCATAGAATATGCATGTGTACACATTAAGTCATCAACAATATTGTATTCATGCATTGCAGTCCAATTTTCACCATATATGAGAGTGCTACGACTAAAGATAAAATAAACTATAGGATCTGAAACTCCCTGCGAAAGTAATAATGATATAAAGAGATTACGAGTCATGTAATTGTTGATTAGTTTATAGATGTAAGTCTGTAACTCATAAAAAAATTAGATTAGTGAGAGTCTATAATCTATATATATATGTCATAACCATAAAATCGACTAGTTAATTATCGTGGTTCTACCATTTCTCTTTTATCAATTATATGACATATATGTTCTGAATCAGGAACAATGCAACAATACATACACAATACACACACACATATATATATATATATATATATATATAATATGTTTGAAAAAGAAAATAGTTTGGAAAAAAAAAAGAATTTGTTTTGATATTCTTTTTTTTGTTTTGAATATTCTTAAAAAACGTGTTCATCTTACTACCATATCTTCTAGCCATAATGCCATCGAAGAGGTTACGGATCTTCTAGTTCCCGTGTCTAATCACCTTTTTTGTCAACAACAAATAATTTATTTTTCAAGAACAAATAATATGTGAATTAAGTCTCTCATTTTTTTTTTTTGTAATGACATAATAACGAACGTAGCACAAACTATTATACTACGTGTATTAGTATTTTGTAATGTTTTTTTTTCTAATGTTGTTCTTCTATCAAAAAGTCTGAGATCTCCAATTATTGAATGTCAAAGGAAAATAATATAATCAATTAAACCAAGATTCAATCTACGTGAGTCGTGACGATATGATACATTGGTCTTAATCTAAATCATACAAACTCCAAAGTCTGTCCACGTCCTAGAAATTATTTTTTAAAAACACAGCCGATCGAAATCCTCATAAAAAAAACAATTATCTGAATCTCTTTGAAACTGGATTATAACCATACACTGATACACAGTTGTCAGGTATTTAACGTGCAATTTAGTGCCAAACAAGAATGATATATTATTATTACCAAGGAAAAAAAGGGATAATATTAACATTATTTACATAGACTTAGTCACGTAATTTAGATAAGTTATGTTATAACTTATAAGTATATTTATTCCTACGAACAAATTGTTTTTGTTATCACGGTTATATAATACATAAATTGGCCCATGGCTTTTCAAATATTTAAAAGGTCATGTCGAATAAAGTAGGGCCAAATTCATATAGCTATCCACTTCTTTTGGAATTAAAGGTTATGTACAAATGTATCTGTCATCACAAGAACCAAATATTCTACTACCTGATTCCCAAATTTAGCTATTTACAATAAGATATCTGTCTTTTTTCTTTTTTTTTTGCTAAACGAGTAAACAACATCATAAAATGAAAATAGTTTGGAACTTTGGATATTTGACTTAACTATAGTTACATTTGTAACTTGTAAGTAAAAAAGATACGAGTATTTCTCTATTTTTCGAGAAAAAACAAAAAGCCCATTTTTTATTTTTATTTTTGTTGTGAAACAAACAAACAGCCCATATGTCGTGGAAAAATAACAAAAACAATAAGATGTTAAAAACACATAAGAAATGTATATTTTTAAAAAGTTTAACCAATAATTTGTATAAAATAAATAATATAAAAATATGAAATTAATTTAAAAGTTATCTAGAAAACTGAAAACATCTTATACAGTAGAACCTCTATAAATTAATACTCTTTAAATTAATACTCGCTATAAATTAATAAATTCTTCTGGTCCTAAGTTGGGCCGGTGTAAAAAATGACACATTTCGATAAAATAATAAAATAATAATTTTTTTGAAAACCCTGTGTAAAAATATGATCCCAAAAATATTAATAATCAAGTAAAACAAAATATATATATATATATATAAGAAAATCTAGTGAAATATATGACTATTGTTATTTGTTTATTATTGAATTTGTATTTTTATTGGAGCTTATCTATAATCTTTCTGACTGCATCAAAGCTTATGGCGTTGTCTTCTCAAATCGTATCCAAAAATTATAGAGCTTTCTAGAGATAGCCCCATTTGACTTGAGGTCTCAAATTCCGGATCTTCCGCTGCACGGAGGCGGAATAGGGATTGTAATCCTTTCGACTTCTCATAAAATTAGGTAACACAAAACGATCTCAAAAATGACGACCTGAATCTCGATTTCTATTTTTTTATAAACAAAATCGAAATGTTGTTTCTTTTGTCCCTTCCAGGCGATCGGGATGTTCTTATTTGGGCATCTTGTTTGGGCTACAGGATTTATGTTCCCGACTGTTGCTGAGCAGTTTTTGGATATCAAACGGACCTCTCCAGAAGGTAATTTTAATGTGGCCGATTTCCCCTCTTTTGCTTCGCTCGAAACGATTGATTGAATTATCAAAAATTTGTTTTTATACGCGATAATTGATTCCTAATGTATAATTTGTTATTAATGTACCAAAATATTTTCTTCAACTTCATCATCACCATAAAAGATAGTAGCAGTTATTTTTTCTTAACTATGAACTTATACAAGTATCATTTTTACATGGATAATCTAGTAAACTATTGGCATCTATCCTATTACAATAGCCAAAATTATCAATCAAATCATCAAGTTCATGAATCTTTAACTTCATAAATTAATATTTTATTAATTTATTGATAAATTAATTATTTATTAATTTATCGATAAATTAAAACCTCTATAAATTAATAAAATTTCACGGTCCCGACCTTATTAATTTATAGAGGTTTTACTGTATTATGAAACAATACAACATCTGTAAAACATATGTAAGAAGTACTTTTAACGTTAAAAAATATCAATTCAGAAAGGAAACGATTGTTAATCGTTCTTCTTATATAGATTGTTTAGACCAACCCTCATTTCTTACAAATCTAAAATTTATTTTATTTGGTATTTGTTGGATTCTTAGTCATGCTCTCGAAAGTGAAGATATAAGATTCACTAAAAAGCGGGAAGGTAAATAACACTTTTGAGATCAGAGCTTTCTCTCCATCAATCATGGATGTGTCAAGGTTCGTGGATTTGTGTACAAATATACAAATAGGGACATTTTATAGAGAAGTAGCATCGCAATTTCGATAGGTTGGATATGCCAAACCTCGTTTATGCATCATAAGTTCAAGGAAACACTTGCTCTTCAATGTATTTGATCATCATCCATCTGTGTGTGTCAAACAAACAAAAAAAGCCGCTTCTTGTTACCTTCCGCAAAATCTTCTTTCCCGATTAATTTACATATCTGTACGGTCTCGTTGTCAGAATTCATCATCTTGCCTCTCTTTAACTTCATATTATAATGGTTTCACCTCATAAAACACTAGCCAGCCCAATTGTTTCCCCTTCGTTTTCTTTAGCTTCTGAAGTGTTTGCTGGTCCACGTGACCTCACTGGAGGAAGGAAAAGTAAAAATAGATAATGTCAAGAGTTTGAGGCTTCTTCATATGAAACTTGCGTCGTATAGAAGAGTAGGGATGCTTACAAGTGACATTGGTGATAACATTAACGGTTTTCTGAGCAGCAAGCGCTCTTAAGTTATTCCCTGTACCTAACAGCAACAAGCTTTTCATGAGCTGCTTCTGCTCCTTGGGACTTGGAGTTTTCGCCACAGCTTCTTCAAAAGCACGCAAGTCGTTGGGAGTGAGACAAGGGAGTGAAAGCAAAACCTGATACATTTAAGAAACATTTTCCACAAGTCAGATTTCACAATACAGCATGCAAAAGGACTCCAGAGTGGTTAATTCTGTAAGAATACTGACCTGACGGGGAGCTGCGTCTCTGTCAGCGAGATAAAAGAATATTTCACGGCATAGATAAACTAGATCAGCGCTGTTAACGGCATTTGACTCCATGGCTAAGCCTTTAATGACCGCATAAAACAAATCTTTTGACACAAATTCTCTGAGTTCCACGTTATTTGTTAGAATCGCTAGAAGGACAACAACACCACAAAAGCAACAGACTTTGGTGGTTGCTTCCCCATCTGTCCATGTAAATACTTCCAAACAGAGTTGCAGTGCTGGGAGAGCCATGTTTTTGTGATTTAGGAGGAAACTGCATATATGATACACTGTTAACTCTACTCTCATCCAAAAAAGTTAGCCAAGTAAGAAGTTGAAAAGCAAGAACAGTATGCATACCCCACTATAGAGTTGGATCTGAATGCAGACAAATCCTTGAGAGTAGACATATCCACACGGCCGACATGGCCTGGATGCTCCAAAATTGGAAGCCCAGGGTTTAAACCAGGAGAAGCTATCGTTGAAAGGAGGGTGGCAATCTCCCTTGTTAATTCCCTCAGAAGTTTTTCTTCCATTACTTCAAGTTTCATGTCAGNGTCAGATTTCATAATACAGCATGCAAAAGGACTCCAGAGTGGTTAATTCTGTAAGAATACTGACCTGACGGGGAGCTGGGTCTCTGTCAGCGAGATAAAAGAATATTTCACGGCATAGATAAACTAGATCAGCGCTGTTAACGGCATTTGACTCCATGGCTAAGCCTTTAATGACCGCATAAAACAAATCTTTTGACACAAATTCTCTGAGTTCCACGTTATTTGTTAGAATCGCTAGAAGGACAACAACACCACAAAAGCAACAGACTTTGGTGGTTGCTTCCCCATCTGTCCATGTAAATACTTCCAAACAGATTTGCAGTGCTGGGAGAGCCATGTTTTTGTGATTTAGGAGGAAACTGCATATATGATACACTGTTAACTCTATTCTCATCCAAAAAAGTTACCCAAGTAAAGAAGTTGAAAAGCAAGAACAGTATGCATACCCCACAATAGAGTTGGATCTGAAAGCTGACAAATCCTTGAGAGTAGACATATCCACACGGCCCACATGGCCTGGATGCTCCAAAATTGGAAGCCCAGGGTTTAAACCAGGAGAAGCTATCGTTGAAAGGAGGGTGGCAATCTCCCTAGTTAATTCCCTCAGAAGTTTTTCTTCCATTACTTCAAGTTTCATGTCAGGCCCATTTTGTACACCAAACGAATCTGGAACTTGTGCTCTGCCGTCACGCATAAGACTGGCCCAAGAGGAGCTAGTAGCTTGCTGACAATGAATAAACAACGGTTGCAGGAGCACTTCAAGCCATGACTCCCACATGTCAGCCGGACAAGATTTAACAACAGAAACTACAAAGGCGTGAATAAGCTGTCGTATGTGCCTGAACTCCATCGACTGTAGGTTCTCCATGAGTGCCACTGCGACATGGTTAGCATCTAGGCATTTGAAGAATGTATCTCCGATTGTTGTCGATAGACCCAACACATAGTATCTGCATTTGTAGACAATATGTATACCACACAAAATTGATATAGTTTAGGTAACCAGTAGATGAGAAGAAGTACAGAAATGCTGTACGTAAGACCTAAAGGAGGTTAGTAGATCCCTTACCCACTATCTCGGATACCTTTCAACCAATTTCGCACATTGGCTTCATTTGCCTCTGATTGTCCGTCTTTACCACCATCAAAAGATCCATCAGCATACACCGAAGAGACTTTTGACAATTTAGGATTTGCTTCCCCAAGGAGACTATATCGCTCAACATCAGGCATTGTCATTGCTGCCCTCATCTCTGGGGGTAGTGTTTGATATACTGAGGGAGACCAAAGGGAATGGATAACACGGAGAAGCTGAAGAAACAGGATAAATGAGTGTTAACGCGTTAATCTAAGGAAATCCTTACCAGGTTTTGGTAGCAACATAGTTTAGTTACGTGTTAACTAAGAATATTTAAGTTTTGAGAATATATACACATACTTTTAAGAGAGGTGGCAACATCCAAGATAGATGATGAGCCATAGGATGCAAATCTTGACTTTTTACTGAGGTTGTATTCAAGTTGCTTTTTCCATGTCCACTTCTCTTGAGAGCCTTCTCAAAGAATGTAACAGTGTGGAACAAAGACCACATGAAGGGCGTGTTGGAGCAAAGACGAACAAACCCCATAGGATCTAATAGATAATTATTCTGCCACTCTGCTTGGACCCACTGTTGGCTCAGTGGCTCCAGTAACCAAGCAAGAACTTCTTGCTGCTGTTGAGCTCTGCATCAAGATCAGACCTAATTTAAGAACATGATAAACCTAATGCTGGATAAATGCAAAACAAAAATAATTCATGTTACCCTGCTGCTGAAGCCATAACAAGAAATGCTTCACCCAAAATGTTATGCTCCCCCCGGAGCAAAGTTCCTTCTCTTTGCATATATGCCATTGTATCAGCAATAGTCTGTATCAAAGAAGGAATGAGGGTTAACATGAAAATCGTACCACATAAAAGGATAATTCCGAGAGGCAAATGTGAAACAACAAAAACGAAAAGTCGTGCAGTAAAGGTGTTGCAATGGACAGTGGTCATATAAGTATAACTTTACATAATTGCGAATAGGCGACCTTCACAATATAAGTTCATCGGTTTAGCACATAAATGAAGTCATAGTCTAAAATAATCATGAATATGTGAGCTTCACAGTATAAGATCAACAACCAACGTGAACAAGACGTATAAACTAAACACCTCTGATTGAAATCCTGAAAAC
Source organism: Camelina sativa (assembly GCF_000633955.1). Taxonomy (NCBI): domain Eukaryota; kingdom Viridiplantae; phylum Streptophyta; class Magnoliopsida; order Brassicales; family Brassicaceae; genus Camelina; species Camelina sativa. The sequence goes on from NC_025704.1 coordinate 19,044,169, forward strand.
GAACAACCAGCTCAAAGATTTTCCTATGCGTGCAGCGTGGTCTCCATATATATATATAAATCAGAGCATACAAGGCAAGCTAATCAAAATCACAGGGAAACTTTTTAGCCATAAGATCTGAGTAAAAATAGGTCCTGGTTTTGTATCTGAGTCTCTAAACGGATGGAGTGGGAGATCAGATTTACCTTCATGTGAGGCAGAACACTTTTTTCAGCGGCTTTGGCTATTCGTATAAAAGACGTACAAATCTGTAATCTTGCAATTCTTGAAGTACTAGTTGCTGGATCCTGCCAAGGAAACATGCTATAAATTTACTCATTCACTTCTTGACTCTAGGCAACGCACATTGCATATTGTTTGTATATATATGCATGTGCATGGATAAATTCAATCACTGAAAATATGTAATAGTAGGAAACCTTGACAATGTGTGGAAGAGAGGTAAGAAGTTCAAATAATTTGTTGATAACACTCCCAACTGCATCTGGGAAATACTTGAGGAAGGGACCAACTGCATCCAGATAGTGTGCATGCATTTTTATAAGTTCCGGCTCAGTCCATTTCAAAGAGAGAAGCTGCTGAAGCAAGCCTGCTTATCAAGAAGCCGAGAATGAATTAATGGGGTTTTGAAAATGTGAAAAATAAACAAAAGCTGGAAGAATATAAAATATGCTACCACATACCTTCAAATATTCCACGCAGTGAAAAATGAACTTCAGAACCACCACCAGCAAACTCATTTGACCCATCAAACACCGTCGCCACAATACAATCGAAAGCCAATTGCAGGCTGTCCATCACAGCTACATCCTGAATATGCACGTTTGTATCAAGATCACACATAAATACTGAATATCACAGCTATCAAAACTAGAAGATTGTGAAAAAAAACTCAGTAGAGAAAAGTAAGACTTCGTGAAAAAACCTGAAGAGGCACTGGAGATGCCAATAGATCCTTAATGAGAGTGATAATCCTTTCGGCTATTTTAGTACTAGAAACAAGGGGCTTGTGAGAAGCAATAAACTTGATCAATTCTAACTGCACCAAATAAACAAGTTTCTGGTTAATGTGTTGTTTGCGAAGTACTATCTAGTGCATTTGTCTCAAGAACTTACAAGCCTTGATCGGTATTGGCCAAAGTCTCCCTTCCCATCGAACTCATCACTCCACAGTTCCAGTGGCCCAAGAGAAAGAGCAATTCGTGGAGGGACTTTTTCTTTTTTGAGCATTCGCTGGAAAGACACATCCAAGATTGCGCAAGAGATATCATCATTAATAAGACTAAGAATCTTTTTCTTTTCGCTCTCAACATGGCTTGAACTACCAACTGCTGGTCCCTCTCCACTTAGATAAGCAGCAGCCTTCGGCTTTGAAAGTAAATCCCTCATTAATGCCTACAAGACAATGCCAAAGAGCACAAATGTCAGCCCGACAATCTTTATTATGTCTGTGGTTGATATTTTCCAGAGGATGGTAGGCGAGGAAGTCGTTATTATAAAATACAACATACCAGCCAGAAGTGCATTGCTTCATAGTGAAGACCCAGCTTAAAGTGTTGAAAGAAACCAAGCATCTACGTTAAAAAATGAGAATAAAAACAGTCAAACAAACGTGTCCAAAGTAACAGATTAAAATAGTGTAAAATAAAACAAAATAGCCATAAACCACAACGCAACAGAACGTAAAAATAAATAAAAAATTGCCAAAAAACAATCTAATTGAGAAACAAGATTAGGATAAGATAANGTGCATTTGTCTCAAGAACTTACAAGCCTTGATCGGTATTGGCCAAAGTCTCCCTTCCCATCGAACTCATCACTCCACAGTTCCAGTGGCCCAAGAGAAAGAGCAATTCGTGGAGGGACTTTTTCTTTTTTGAGCATTCGCTGGAAAGACACATCCAAGATTGCGCAAGAGATATCATCATTAATAAGACTAAGAATCTTTTTCTTTTCGCTCTCAACATGGCTTGAACTACCAACTGCTGGTCCCTCTCCACTTAGATAAGCAGCAGCCTTCGGCTTTGAAAGTAAATCCCTCATTAATGCCTACAAGACAATGCCAAAGAGCACAAATGTCAGCCCGACAATCTTTATTATGTCTGTGGTTGATATTTTCCAGTGGATGGTAGGCGAGGAAGTCGTTACTATAAAATACAACATACCAGCCAGAAGTGCATTGCTTCATAGTGAAGACCCAGCTTAAAGTGTTGAAAGAAACCAAGCATCTACGTTAAAAAATGAGAATAAAAACAGTCAAACAAACGTGTCCAAAGTAACAGATTAAAATAGTGTAAAATAAAACAAAATAGCCATAAACCACAACGCAACAGAACGTAAAAATAAATAAAAAATTGCCAAAAAACAATCTAATTGAGAAACAAGATTAGGATAAGATAACAAAGCTTTTGAAAGGTTGGCTCATGATTAGAAAGTACCGATTTACGTTATATAAGAACTAGTCCATTATGAGATAAAGTGCAGCTACATCCTAGCTGATGATTTACTTCCCAGGTTTTTCATGAACATTATAGACAACTTCATCATTTAAATTTAATTACATAACGATGTCAGTACCTGTTGAAGGTATAAAGCCAGAACACCACCATCACTAGCAATACATTGGAAGTTTGTTGAGCCTAAAGAAACCAAACTTTCACATATGCACTCAGCAAACTCATAATCACTTTCATCTATAACCCCAGCATTTGAGGCTGATCTGTATAAGAATTCTCTGGAGACATTCATCAGACTCTGAAACAGACTGCTGATTGCAGAATCGAATTCAGAACCAGGAGCATCACTGGGTCTTTTTCTGCACACAAGGAAAGTTTTTTTTTTTCTGTCATATGTCTACTAGAAATTATATAGATATATCAGGTCAAACAGCCCAGTTGCATACCTTGAGCAGACAAGTTTGAAAAACTCACAAGCATGAAGACGGAAGTCATGAGAAGAAAGTAAGACACCACACCTATTACAAATTTAGGGAGCACGTTTAGCAGGAAATATTTAAATGCTGATGATCTGTATAATATTTTCTCCATGAGCAACCTTACCCATTAATAATTCCATATCTGGAAAGATCTAGAACAGGAGCCCATTCGGCATATGCATTGATGGCATTTAAACAAGCTATAACCACAGCTGCGTGCTGTTTTGCCAAGTCAACCTGTTGCCTACTGGCTTCACTCATCGCAGCTCCAAAGTGTCTCTCGAGAAGCTGCATTATGTAATGAATCAAATTACCGCTACAACAGACAACATAAATGAGTGAAAAAATTGTGGCATACATTATACAATAAAGGCAAAATCTCAGGAAGAGATTGAGTAAGTCCCCGCAACAATAACCGACGCCTGTCACCTGGAGAGAAAGTCCAACTAAAAATTAGAGAGGAAAACAGACAGTTTAGATGAAAATTTTAGACATCACAAGGTACATATAAACTATCCGGATTAAGGTGCCATTTTTGTAAAATATGTCAGTCGACTAACGACTGAAAGTTTGCACTTACAATATAATTAAATTTCGAAGGTTAGCAAATATGTGTTTTTGCAACCTCAGTATTATAGCATGAACAAAACTACAACGCTGAAAAGCGCAACAGCACAGAGAAATGAGGAAAAAAAAAAACCCCTCTCAGATACCTTCCAAGTCCTCATTGTGAACTGTTATATCTTCAGGGAGCCATCTTAACATCATTGATACCACTTCAGCCTGGTATTTTGAGATTATTCTGTGACATTTTACATCTCCGCCTTATAAAAAAATTGAACAAATTAAAGAAATGAGAAAACATTATACTTGTAACGGGCCCTGTGCAGACAAGGAAGCAAGTGAAGGAAACAACTCCTGCCAAAGATCGGGGCCTTCTCTTCTAACTATCTGCAACAAGAAAACAATATGAATCCACGAGTTGGTTCAAGAGCGCGCAAACGAGCACCAGCCGCAACAACAGGAAACTATGACCAATAGAGAATGAATGCAAACACTAAGAAACTTGAATAACCTCAGCTACAAGGGCAGCTGACTGACTCTTAAGAGACCACTCCTCACACGGACTAGCAATCTCGGACATTAGTTCAACAGATAGCTTAGCAAAATCCCTGCGCTCTGAGGGGCTTAATTCCTCCCAACGTAGTCTAACCAAATGCTGCAAAAAAAGAAAGATAGCTCCAGATAACGTTGGTATGCTTTTCTTAATATAATGTTTGCAATTATCATGGATAGGTATAACACACAACACGATGCATTGAGAAATTGCGTAGGGATGAGATATATTCAAAACTCAAATACTGATAAGGTAATTTCATTACAGCATTGACATAAAGTCATTAAATTAATTTTATCAAAAAAAAAGTATCGAAGAAGTCCATCAAAAATTGACTTGCTAGCAAATTAGTTTCCTAGAAGAGTCTCCGCAGTACCTCATTCTGTAAGATGATATTTTTCAAACTAAACCTCCGGACTATATTTGGATTGCGAGTTTCGAACTCCAAAAAAAAAAAAAAAAGTAACCAAAGACCAAACCAATGTATTTATATCTATCCTTTCGCCCTAACATTTAAAATTCCCCAGTTTAACTCAAGAACAGCAGTTAGTGGAAAATTTAATGATATTCCAAAGTAATACAGCTTCGCACAAACCTGTAGCATTTTGAAGGCATGCAGTCGAATTTCCGAAGAGCACTCCTTTTTCACTAGAAGTAAGGAAATATTTGCTAGAACCCTGATATCTCCAGATTTAATCTGCAGTTATTGTATCAAAACAGAAGGCGAACAGGTCAATAAAACGCAAAGAAGTTTATAAAACCCTCAGGTATTCAAGAAATAATCAAATAAAAATTGAACAAGATTTATGCTTGCCCAAAACAGTGATCGATCGATATTTAATATTTGCCTAAATAGAGTTGAAGGAAACTTCCAAACGCCAAAACATCTCTGAAGATGATCCATAAGGCAACCAACAAGAGCTTGAAAGAAATCGTAAACAAGGATCACTAGTAATCAAAACCTTTAAAACACGCCTCAACTAGCAGAAACCACTCAGATAACAACAGCAACCAAAAAACACAAACCCTAAAACCAAAAGGTAGGCAAATCCTTAAATCGTAATTTTGCCAGAATAAACCCTTAAGCGGGATCGTTGAACCTTTAAGAAGCCTCCTCAGCATTCACATATACAAACCTCAGAGAGAATTGCAAACACAAATACTTAAAAATAGTGAAAGCAATACAAAGCTACTTAAAACTTAATACACCGGAAATTACAGCACACTATTCTCCACATAGACGCAAACCGATCACAGAGAACAGATTGATTGAGGAAAACTGAATTAAAGAAAAAAAAAGAAAGAAGAGAGTGTGAAGTTTAATCATACAGATTCGAGGAATGCAACGGCGGCTTTACGAGCATCGGGAGTAGAGTTATAATCGAGAACAGCGAGAATCGCCTGGGCGACATTACTCGCCGTGGAATTGGTGCTAACATCCATTGTTTCCCGGCGAACAAGAGCTTTCCCTTCCGTCGAATACCTAACACACGCAAAGAAGATTCCTATTCCTAGTCTTTCAAAATCAACAGCGAGAGAGCGAGAGAGAGAGAGAGAGAGAGAGAGAGAGAATGTGGTTGCTCTCTGGTTTTTAAGTAAATTAGAATTAAGGACTAAAGCCGACTTGCAGAGAAACTTTTTTCGGGTTTTGGGGATTTCACAAATTATTTAGCGTATTAAAATAAAAGCTTCCGTTTTCGAATTAAAAATGTACTTTTGTAATATTTCTATTGGCTTGTTTTTTATTTTTTACTTATATTATAAATACAATTCAAAATAATTTAGCTTTGCAGCTAATATTTCATTCTCTTATAAAAAAAGAATATATAGAATATAAAAATTCTATGATTCTAAGGTTATTCAGTGATTTTAGTCATTTTACAAAAAATAATTATAATTTTACTACATAAATAAAAAAGAATGTAAAAAGAAAAACGTTAGAACACATTATTATTCAACACAATATAAACTTACTAAACACACTACTAAAAAAACAACATAAACTAAAAAAATAAGGTTATCTCAAATCTATATAATAATAACAATCTGAAAAAATGCGACCAACAGTTGTGTTTTTCAATCGTACCTTTTGGAAAATGCGACCAACATTTGTATTTTTTCAATCGTACCTTTTGGATATTTTCTGAAAAGTCGTGATGGATCATTAAAACGGTTATCTTTTAAAATATATATATATATATATATATATATATATATATTTGTCTATTTGAACTGTTTTTATTTTTTTGGCCATGAAACAAAATCAACTAAAATTTCAGTCTCAACGGTTTTTACCGCTCTCTAAATTATTCTCTAGCATTCATTCTTTTAAAAGTAAAGAAATTCCTTCAATTTTTGATTTAACAAAAGATTTTTGGAATGATGAATCTAATTTACAACTTTTAGTTAATTTTATACATAAAAATTTAATGAAAATACCTAGAGTTTTTTTTCGAAGAGTTAGATGAATTATATAGTTAGCTTTTGGATTTGACTTTTGAATATGGTAATAAAGATGTCTTCTATTTAAAAGCAGTTTATATGAGTTTGTAGGTATAATCAAGTGCAAATACAACAGTTGCAACTTTTCGTAATAACTTTTCGTAAAAAATTGTTTTTATTTGTTTTTTTTTAATTCAAATGGTTATATCTGTTCATTGTAGAGTTGTGTCTTTTCACTATATTTTATTTATATTTTTTCTTCACAACTTTTCGTTCTAATAGGTGTGTCTATTTAAATAGTCATGCCTTTTGAATTTTCTTTATATTTGTCTCTTCATCATTAATTAACAAGTTCGTTGAAACAAATTTTCCATTTTATGTTAAATCTAAATAATTGAATATTAATATATATATTCAACGTTATTCTATAATCTAACTAAAATTTTAGAAATGATTATATCAATAGAAAAATTTAATAAAACTGAATATAGAATTTACAGTTGCGTCTATTTATCGTAATTTTTTGTTAAAAACTATTTTAATATTTAAAATTAAAATTTATTTTATTTTGTTTTAAGAGTTGTGTATTTTAATTTTAATTTATTTGTTGATACAGTCTCACTCATTATTAAATATATTTTTAATTATAATTATTTAATAGAAAAATACATTTACTCATTACAACCATTAGTTCAATATTCTCAATTAGGATTACTTTATCATAATAATTTTTTTAATTTTACTCTTTACCATAATTCTTCATAAAAATATCTTATATTTATAATACTTTAAACAATATGTTTTGCAAAACTGCATTTATTCTACATAATTTTTTTTTGTTATAAGTTTTCATTTTGATGGTTGTGTTTTTAATAACAGTTTATGTTTAATTTTTATGTTTTCAAACTATTCTATTACATTCAAATAATTTTGTAATATATAATTTTAAATTTTAAATTTAATTTTTTTTTTCTAAAGTACTTCCCCCGTGTCTGAGTCCTAGTATTCATAAAAACCAAAAAGAACCTAAAAAAAAAAAACCATCCCGGAACAAGTAAATTGTGCTTTAATTTGATTGGTTTCATCGAGATAGATAAGAGAAGTTAAGAAAAGTTTACATAAACCATAAAACGAAATAGAAAAGAGCAATTAAGAAAAGCAGGATTATTATCATCTTCTTTGTCTTCTTTGCCGGCTCTTGGGATTCTGCTTCTGTCTTCCCTTTCTCCTTCGAAGGCTCCTCAGTTTTGGCTTCTTCCTCGATTTTGGAATCTTCCTCATCATCAGACACATGTCCTGAACCTCTTCTTTGGAGATCTCTCAACCGTTCTTCAAGCTGCCAAGAAAAATTAGACCAAAAGGAAGAAAATAGCTAGGATCGGGCCGGGAGAGGAAAAACATTGAAGAGTAAGTACCTTTAAGAGGTTTTGCACTCCCAGAGAGTTGCCTTGTCGGCCATCACCATGAGCATCACAACGGATAGCAAGAGCAACTTTTGCAGCTAGTGACCGAGAGATTTTAGCCTTGTGCTCTGGTGCAGCTTGAGCAACCAGAGGTGCGTGGTAAATGAGACCATACTGTGGAGTGTTGTGTCCGTACTTGAAGGCTCTTAATAGGGCCTTTTCAGAGCCAAGAATCTGAATCTTGCACGCAGGTAGCTTTGAGAGGTTCAATAAACTACCACGATGAGAAATTAGGCGTGCACCAACCATCTCCCCGACAAGTGCAGTTAGGTTTGGTGCAATTGTGTTCATTCTGCTCTTCAAGATGCCATGAAGCGGGGCTCTGCACTCAGTAAGAGCAAGAATCTGGTCACAAATTTCCCTGCACTCAGTAAAGTCACTGACTTGAGTTCCCGTCGATTTAACAGCAGCTTCTTTTAGTTTTGCTTCATCTTCATCAGTCAATATCTGAGATGACATTGGACACATAAAAATATCTAAGTATCATACAAATCCGGACAAATAAAAGACAGAAGAGAATGGTAAACAAGTTTTAACCTCAGAGAAGTCTAGCTTTGGTGCATTAATCCGATTCCCCATTAGCTTTACAGCCTTGACATATTGGATTTTTTCATGTACGATCTTAGCAAGCTCAGGAAAATGCAAATTGTACAATTTATGAAGCCTCGTTGAGTAAGTGTTAAGCTCTTCCTCAAGATCATCAAGCTTTTCTAAAGCTTTGATTACAATGGTCTCCACCTAACAAAATATTAAGTATTGAGGGGATAAGTAAACATATGTAAGACGTCAAACAAACACAATGATCATCGACAAACTCAAACATCTCTCTTCTCTTCCCAAAACCTATAGATTATGATTAGAATTAAATTAATGGTCTACATATCATCTACAAATGATGAGTTTAATTATCGACTTTTTCGATCGTCATAACTCATTAAGTTTACCCAATCAATCACCAAGATAAATAATATATAACATTGTTTGATAACTTCCAAGCCAAAGAGTATGATATTTTAGTATTTGTAAGTACTAAAATATTTGCACACTTGTCACATAGATCTATGTGGGTAGACAAAATTATTTCTATCTCCAGTGCAATATCCAAGAAACAGAACCCACAAGGCAAATTGCATGCCAAAAAAAAAAACAGCAAGACCATAAGACGTACTTAAGTCGATAATTTATTTTGAAGGAGAGTATCCATACATATGGACTTCTAATTAATGTATAAGTAACATGAGACGTAAAACACACATCATAGGATATACAGAGGAACTTAATTAATAGCAATTTAGACCTAACATTGAGCTAAATATAAGACAGTATAAACAAACGACTACCTTTTCATCAGAGCTATGAGACAATCCCAGGCTCATTGTAGCTAAGCTAGATCGTGATCCTCCAATAGAGAGAGAGAGAGAGAACCTTAGAGGGTTTAACACAAAAGCTGAAACGTTAGATATATAGGGAGAGAAGAAAAAAGGAGCGAATAATTTGCTAGATTTTATATGGGTGTTGATAGGTTTATATGAGGTTCAGAGATTCTTAAAATATTATGTCGTCAACTCTATAATTTATCAAAAAAAAAGAATTGTTTATTCTCGACTAAACAGAAAAGGAAAAGGATTATTTTGACTATTTTGAACGATATATTCCTAATTGTCAAATATTGTGTCAACGCTATATTACTCCTAAAAATAACAAATATGTGCATCGGTAGATTTGGCCTGATCATGTTAAAAAATATATCAATATATATATATTTATGTAAAAGAAGAAAAATTGATGTTTCGACTTAAAAAAACAGGAAAATTTTAAGTGAAACAAAAAATATATTTTCTTTTTTGTGCACTAACCAAAAAAACATTATTACTATTTTCAGAAATAATATATTTCTATAACAAAATTATACATAATTTTTTTTTTTTTTTTTTAACAGCTGATTTTATTAAGAACTTGTAATGTGATCCTCACGAAGGAGATTTACAATGAAATTAGGAACATATTGGTAATTTACTAACAAAGAATCAGAAGTATCTTCTTTTGCTAGACGATCTGCAACCATATTGCTGCTTCGTGGTGTCCATTGGAATTGGATTGAAGAAAACTTCTCCTTCCATGCATTGATATCTCTTACCCAGTTGTGCAAACCAAAGTTTTTGCTGTTCCCGTCAATTAGCTTCTTCACTGTTTTATTGTCTCCCTCAAAAACCACATTTCGGTAACCTTTGTTCCAGACTTGTTGCATTGCCATTAAGAGCGCTTGTAGTTCTGCTTCTAACGGTCCTGAACAGTTTCTGCCAACACTAATAGCTGCTTCTTGGAAAAAACCTTCTTCGTCACGCAAAATCCATGCTGCCTTTGACAGTCTTCCTTCTCTTAGTAGTCGACAGTCATAGTTGCATTTGATGTATCCTCTCTCTGGCTTTCTCCAACTTGAGCGTTGTTCTCTTTGATGTCTTGATGATGGTTGATGCAAGTCATTTGTAAACTTGATGTCAGCCCATTCTGTTGCTTCCGTAATGGCATTTTGTATATCCATGTGCCAGAGAGTTGATTTTCCTTTATAGAATAGCATGTTTCGACTTTTCCATATTCTCCAAAGTATCCAAAGAGGTAGTTGATTGTGCAACTTCGACAAATTGGTATTGCTATTGTACTCCATAATCATCTTCAACTTTTCTGTGAATGGAATTGTTGGATCAAGTAGACCAGAATGTGAAAATATTGTACTTCGCCATATATTATTCGCATGTTGACATGTGAAGAAAAGATGATCCGGAGTTTCTTCATAGGCATTGCATCTGGAGCATAATGGATCTCTTAAGATTCGCCTTTGAGATAAAAACGATTTGATGCCTATGGTTTTTGTTATCAGTCGCCAAAGAAAATGCTTTATCTTTGGTGCTGTCTTCACTCGCCATGCTGCTTGTTTGAGTTCCTGAGGTCCTGGAGGTGGAGTGAAATCGTGTATATTGTCTTGGAGATGTGTACTTAACCAGTATCCCGATTTTACTGTATAGAAGCCCGAGTCTGTATAATGCCATCCTAACAAATCTGAGTTTGATTGGCAGCTTAGCTTGATGTCTTTTATTAAAGCAACATCCTCTGGGACAATGTACTCTTCCAAAATATTCAGGTTCCAAGTCTTGGTGTCTTCATTTATCAGATCTTTGACTGAGGTTAATCTCGATGCTTTGTTTTCTATGGCTGTTGCTGCTCTTGGAGGGTGTGCAGGTATCCATGCATCTTTCCAGATATTTGTTTCTGCTCCATTACCAATTAAAAACCGCATTCCTTTCTTCAATAAATCTCTACCTTCCATAAGTGAGCGCCATATAAATGAAGGTTTCCTTCCGAGTGTGGCATCTAGAATATTGGATTCTGCATAGTATCTTCCTTTCAGTAAACGTGCTAGGAGACTGGTAGGTGTTTGTAGAACTCTCCAGACTTGTTTTGCCAGCAATGCTACATTGAAGTGCTCTATATCTCGAAATCCCAAACCCCCTTCTCTCTTTGGTAAAGCAAGTCGTTTCCAAGCTAACCAATGCATTGATCGTCTGTTTGTTCCTTTCTTCCACCAGAATTTTGCTAGTAAGCCGTTGATATCTTCACAAATCCTTTTAGGCAACTTGAAACAATTCATTGTGTAAACTGGGAAAGCAAGGGCTACTGTTTTAATCAGAATTTCTTTACCCGCATCTGATAGCAATCTGTTTGACCAACCATTGGTTGTCTTCTTGACTTTCTCAACAATGAATTCAAAAATCTCTTTTTTCTTCTTGCCAATTTGCTCTGGTAATCCTAGATACTTGCCACAACCTCCATCATTATGAATGTTGAGTATTCTTCTCAGTCTTGTCTTCATATGAGGATCTACTTTTGAGCCAAAGATAATTGCCGATTTATGGAGATTCACTGCTTGTCCTGAGGCTAGTTCATACTCTGAAAGAATATTCATTATCGTCGAACAGGACTTCTTATGGGCATGGCAAAAGAAAAGAGCATCATCAGCAAATAGTAGATGATTTATATTTGGGCATGTATTACTTATTTTCATTCCTTTGAGTTCTTTGGATTCTTCTGCTCTCTGTAAAAGATGACTCAGGACTTCAGAGCATAAGATGAAGAGATAAGGAGATAAAGGATCACCTTGTCTTATTCCTCTTCCTGGTGTTATCATTCACATTGGTGTACCATTTATCATTGTAGAGAAAGTGACTGATTCCACACATTTCATAATCCAACTGATCCATCTGTTGTCAAAGCCCATATGATGCATTGTGTCTCAAAGAAATTGCCATTCAAGTCTGTCGTAGGCCTTGGATATGTCTGTTTTAACTGCCATATAAGACTTTGACCAACGCTTCCGTGATTTTAGAGAATGGAGCATTTCGTGAGCCAATATGACATTATCCATGATGTTGCGACATGGGATGAAAGCAGCTTGGTTTTCGGATATAATAGAAGAGAGGTGTTGCTTCATCCGATTGACCAAAATCTTTGAAATGATTTTGTAACTGACGTTGCAGAGTGCGATAGGTCTGAAGTCGCTCATTGTCTGTGGCGTTTCTATCTTTGGTATTAGACAGATGTTTGTGTGATTCATAGAATCAACAAATTCTCCTTGTTCAAAGAATCGTTGTATCTCCTCAATAACCGACCCTTTTATATCTGTCCAGAATTGCTGATAAAATGCTGCAGTTAAACCATCCGGACCTGGTGCTCTGTCTGCACCAATACTAAAAATCGCGGTTCGTATCTCTTCTTCTGAAACCGGTTTGATGAGGTCTGCATTCATTTCTGCTGATACTTTGGCTTCAAAACCCTCAAAAACTTTCTGGTAGTCAACTGTAGCTTGACGTGTACTTTGAAAAAGACTTGTGAAGTAGTTTTCTGCACATTCCCCTATTTCTCCATCTCCTTTCTTTATACAGCCTGTATCATCTTTATTGTCAGTATACGATTTCGAGCTAATCTTCCTTTTGTTGCTGCATAGAAAAACTTGGTATTCCTATTACCAAGATGCATCCAAGTATTCCTGCTCTTTAGTTTCCAAAACTGTTCCTCGTCCGCATAAGCCTGATTGAGATCGATCCTGATTTGATTTATATCCGCAGTTGAAAAATTACCAGAAGATAGTGCATAATCTAGCCGCTTCTTTAAATGTCTGATCCTCTCTGCTGCATTTGGTTTGTTTTCTCTTTTCCATTTTGAAATGGATCATCTGCATTTTTGTATACGGCTAGCTAGACCTGACTGATACTAATCATTCTGATTCCAACTTTCAATGACTGTTTCTTTAAAACCTTCTTTATTAAACAATCTCTTATCATACCTGAACTGCACATGTCTTGTCTCAACTGTATTGATGATGTTTGTTACCACTGGTCGATGATCCGAGGCTTCAAAAGGCAGAAACTCAGATTGTGCTGAAGGAAACTGTGAGCCATTTAGAGTTTGCCATTACTCTGTCCAAGCAGCATAGGATATCATGATTGTACCTCTTACCCGTCCATGAAAATCTATCACCAATAGACTTGAGGTCATGAAAATCGCATACTGCAATCATGCGTCTGAAATCAACAAAACTACTTTCCGGTCGACGAGAACCACCCTTTTTCTCATCATTACCTTTGATCTCATTAAAATCTCCCATGATTAACCAAGGAGCTTGACGGGTTTCTGATATAGTTTCCAGTTCTTCCCAAAGATGATGTCTGAGACCTTGTTCAGGGTAACCATAAACGAAAGACAAATAGAAACTGAATCCATTGAAATCAACATGACAATCTAAAAGGTGGGGTCAACGAGAAACTACTGAAACTGAAACTGAACTTTTCCAAAGGACTGCAATTCCACCACTTATACCTTGAGGTGGAACTGTTACATGAAAATCATAACCTACTTCTTCACAAACTTCCTTGATCTGTGCATCTCTTTGTTTTGTCTCGAGGAGGCATATTATGTCCGGGAAATACTCTCTGTGTATTTCCTTGAGACGTCGAACTGTAGGGTCTACCCCTAAACCCTGACAGTTCCAAACGGTTGTCGTCATGGGTTGTCTGGTGGTATAGGGCCCACCGCGCCTCGACACTGGTTGTTCCGTTGAGGTGGAACACTGCCTTCTCCTATCTCGTTAGAAGTATTATCCCGCTTCCAAGCCTTTTCAGTTTGCTCAATATCATCTTCGCGTTTGCGTTTACCTCTAGCTATTTGTCTTGCTTCGTACATATCCATAGATGCTTGCATGATCTCAGGTCTAGGAGTAACAAAGAGTCTGTTGACTGTACTGGTGATAAATGGCTCCTCCTCTGGGTCAGATATGTTAGCCAGAGCATCGTGATTTGGATCAATATCATCAAGTTCTTCTGCCTCATTGTTGTCATTGTTGATCTCATGTTGATTTGCTGCTGCCTCGTCGAGATCCTCCTCGTCATTAATTTCTTCAATAATCACTCCTTGGTTCCCTGGTCCCATTGGTGGAAGGTCTGCTCCCTCGTTTTCATCATCTGATATCGGATCATCCTCATCACCACCATTTTGGATAAGACACGCTCCCGAGTCATGAGTTAGCATACCACAAACATTACAGAAGCCTCTTAGTCTCTCATATCTGAAGCGTAGCAGAGTGTTGACACCAGGTTGGAATTGGAAATTACGCTGGGATCGCAGTGGGTTCGCCACATCCCAATTGACTTGGACACGGACAAATTCAACTCTTGCTGCTATCTCTGCCTCATACTCAACTTCTACCAGATTCCCTAAAGCACGCCCAATGTTACCAATAACTTCGCGATTGAGGAATTGAAATGGGATACCTCGAATCTGAATCCAGAACGGTATGAAATCTATCAGTGGAGGATTCTGAAGTGGTCTCCATTGTTGGAGGATCAACATTCTGTCATTAAAAGCCCATGGTCCTCGACGAATGACCGTTTGGAGAGATTCTTCAGATGGGAAAATGAATTGGAATTGATTCCCAGGGATGATTCTTCCATGAACAAGGCCTGATTGTCCCCATACCCATGGCATAGATGCCACAATTGACTGGAGATTTTGACGCCTTGGCATTACTGGTCTGCCCATTAAGATGAAACGATTTTCGGCTTCAGCCCTGGCCACCACTTCCCCCGGTAAAACAAATGGTTCATCATCAGCACCCAAATTGATTTCTTGTACCGCCCGTCGAAGATTATCAGCCATTTGGAAACGAATATCGTAGTAACGAAATGGGTAATGAAGAACAAAAGAAAATTTCTGGATTGTAAGTGAGTAACTTGCAACAACACAACTGCGATTATATAGATTCTGAAATCTTGTAACCGCCACACACGCATCACGCTTGTATCGGAATAACAACGTGGAGATAACTGCCAGTGAGATGGGGTGAAAACTGCCCCCAACGCCGGAAAATTCGAAGCAAACCGCCGCCAATAAATCGCGATAGAGAGTCGAAAGTAACCGCCAGGAAATCGCCTTTTCCATACACATACATAAATTTTTAATTATAAGAAAACAGCTGTATAATAAATTTTCCAAAATACCAGCCTTACTTCAAACGGAAAAACTTATAAAAAAAAATAGATTGTTACTCTACTAAACATAAGACGAAAAGGATTATACTATTTTTAAAGGTATATTTCTATAAGAAAATCTTACAGTTAGTTACTAATTCTTTATTATTTTTTTTGGGCAAAAGTTAGTTACTAATTCTAAAACAAGATTTTATTAAAGAAATATTAACTCCACTTTTTGTTATCAATATTAACCTAAAAAGAGAGAAAAAGAAAACATTTGCATCTTTAGCTTTGGCCTCGTGTAAAATAAACTAGGTTTTGAACCCATGTTACGCGTGGGTTTATTTAATATATTTTGGTGAAAATTATATATACTCACTCCATTATATATACTCACTCCATTTCAATATATTTTGGTGAAAATTATATATACTCACTCCATTTCAAAATATAAGAAATATATTTTGGTGAAAATTATATATACTCACTCCATTATATATTTAATATATTTTGGTGAAAATTATATATACTCACTCCATTATATATACTCACTCCATTTCAATATATTTAATATATTTTGGTGAAAATTATATATACTCACTCCATTTCAAAATATAAGAAATGACCACTTTAAAAAAATTCAATCAATCATAAATAAAACTGCATAATAAATATATTAAACTAATCTAAAAGTAGCATAAAAACTTAAAAACATCTTATATTATGAAACAAAAAAATCTTCTCTAAAACATCTTATATTATGAAATGCAGAGAGTATGTGATTGATGACATAATGAAATATTATCTTATAAAAATAAATTATAATTATATTAAATAAAAATATAAGTTTCATATACACAATTTAAAAATATAACACAATTGTGTTATACAATCAAACCAGATAAAAAAAATCATGAATTTAACTCGACGTCCAGGCAAGGCGAATCAAACTGGTGACCTCACATATCCTAAACCATTTCTTTGATCACAAGAAAAACAAAATAATTTTGTAATATTGAATTTATCTCGTTTTCATATTTAATTGATCGCTACCACCTATGTTTTCGTGTTTTTTATTCAATCTTTTCTTATTTTTTATATTCTTTCTTGTCATTTTCATTATCAAATTTTATGGTAATTGTCATCGTTACTTTTATCATGTTCTTCGTTATACTCTTCTTCTTTTTCTTCTTTTTCTTCATCTTCCTCGTCAACTTTTTCACATTCTTTCACTGAAAAAATATTTTTTTTAGACTACCATACAACTTATTAACCCATCAAACTCCAAGACCAAAATCTTTTATTTTCTCATAAAATTTGTGCAATTCATAAAGACCAGCATAGTCAACACATGCATCCAATTATTGATAATTTCATCCATATACTTATTCGGTTTAAGATCCACATGTATTGGAATTTCTCAAACAAAAATCCTTACTCGCAGAGAAAGTAATATGAACACATGTATAGTTTAAATAATATTTGTGCTTTTCGTCGATCCTTCTTCTTTAAACTCAAATAACATCAACTAAGGGTCTTGCGACGTCAATCCTTCTTTCTTAGACTTAAAAATAAAAAATTTACTGCAAGAATATCAAATCATATTTCTTTTATTTCTATAAATTTTAATTTTTTCTTCTAAAAATTCTTAATAATATAGGTTACTACTATATTATCAAAAATGTTAATTAGTGAAATATCTAATTCTTATTGGTTGTTTTAAATCCTATATGAACACCTTTAGGAGTTTATAGCTTCAACTTTTTATTAGTATAGATATAATATTTTAAAATTTCTATGGACATTAAGTAATTGTAATATTTTCAAACATTCTATGAAGTTTAAATATTTTTAATATTTGAACCTTTTAAAAGTTTCAATATTTATAATATTTTAAACTTTTAAAATTTATAAATTATAATTTTTTAGAAACCTTTTATAAGCTAATAAATTTTTAAAATTTAAAGATCATAAGATTTTGAAGTTTTAAAAGGTTTCAAAATATAATATTTGAACCTTTTAAAAAGTTCAATATTTAATATTTTAAACTATTTTAAAAACTTTTTAAAAGCTAAGAACTTTTAAATGTTTCAATATGTATAATATTTAAACTTTTAAAAATTTTCAATATTATAATATTTTTTTGAAACTTTTTAAAGTTTTACTTTGATCAAATAAAAAATTGGATCAAACAAATAAAACTTTTTAACTTGGACGCCTGATAAATCAAGTTTTCCTGCCCATTCGCTGTTGGAAGCATATTAATCTTTATTTATACTGGTTCTGAACCAATGTCTAAAAGATTTCTAGCCGATGTGAGACATTGTATACATAGTTCTTTTATTTCTATAAATTTTAAAATTTTCCTTTTTCTAAAAATTCTGGAAATTTAAAAATGTTAATGAATGACATGTCAAATCCTTATAGATTGTTTAAAATAATTAGTATTTAAAATTCTGGAGATTTTTAAAAATGTTAATCAGTGAGATGGCTAATCTCTATTGGCGGTTTTAAATCCTAGGTGCACAGCCTTAAGAGCTTATAGCTTCTACTTTTATTTAGTATAATTGTAAAAGTATATATACATATGAAAATAAACAGATGTGTTTTGGATTAAGAAAAAGAGAAATTGGCAAGAATAACATAAAAAACTATAATTAGATGAGTAATCTTTCTAACCACAAAAGATTATATTCTCTGTATTTCATATAATAATCCCCAAAATAAGTCTCATTTATATCAATCCCATTTCCACCTTCTCTTCCGGCCACCGCTCCAGCCACCGCTCAGGCCACAACTCTGGCCACCGCTCTGGCCACAACTCTTGCCACCGCTCCGGCCACAACTCCGACCACCATTTTCGGCCATCAGAGCCTCCTCCGGCCACACCACCACCAACCACCACAACATCTAACACTAAAATTGTAATTTTCTTTGCTTTTCATTCTATTTTTCTAATTTTTGGGATTAATGTGCTATATCCTTAATTAAATCTCTGAATTTGGCTACTGGACAAATTAAACCTGAAAAAAAAGGAATGATTTAAGAGTGAATTTTTTTTTTTTGATTAATGTGTACTACTAAACCGTTTAGTGTAAACTTAAGAAAAAATATTACTATTTTCCAAAATGATATATTCTATTACAAAATATACAAATTTTCATTCTAAGAAAAAAATAATATAATAAAGTTTTCACTACATCATCCTAATTTCAAACGTAGAAATTTATCAAAAAATCAATTTGTTTATTCTGCACTAAACATAAAATGAAAAGATTATTTTGACTTTTTTAAAATGATACATTTCTAGCTGCGTTCGCTTCTCTCGCAACCACCAACAACCATAGATTTCTCTTCTCTTCTAATCCCTTGCATCAATTTTTTATTAAAAATATATGGAAAATGTAACAAATTTGATGGATCTGCCGTGGTGGTTTCCACCGGTCCAGTTTGAAAGGTCTTTTGCTCGGAGGTTTTTTCGAGACTTCTGGTGTTGGTTGGAGGGGATAGATTCCCGGTTTTCAGATTGCTAGGTATGGGATCTGACATCTCGGAACCGGTTGTTGGGGAGTTGAGCATTCTGGGAGTATTGTAGCAGGTTTGGTGGGTCGGCGGTGAGGTCTCAACGGCGGGAACCAGATTCTCTCGCCGGGTCTTTCCAAGCCGCCGTGTCTGCCGCAAAGTCATGGTCCTTGAATCCGCCGGAGCTAATGCCCTGACTCTCTGCCTCCGGTTATACAGCAAGATCTCTCCGATATGATTCCGGCGAGTTTTTCCGATTGCTTACGTTTGTAACTGTGTCCTCATTGTAATTGGCCCAGCCCAAGCCTATTAATGGGTATTAATTTTAATATATATGAAAAAAAAAAACAAATTTGATGGGGAAAAGAAAGGAAAAGAAGACAAAGATCAAAATTTTGTCAATCAATTCAATTTGCAGTGTTTCAGGGGAAAAATGAATCAATCGCAAAATTTTTAGATAAGAGTTGGCAAAAAGTTGATCTTTTTTTTTTTGGTCATCTTGAATTTTATTAAAACTTGTTTTGGAACCAAAGTAGGATTACATACACCCAAACGAGGGAAACTAAAGCCAGCGGACAACTAAAAGTCCCCAGAGTCAATGTCGGAGGAAAAGAACATTCCCCGGAAACTAAGCCCTATCAAAGGGAAACAACATAAACTGAACTAGAAATACAAGCAGATAATATGAAACCAAATCAAAAAAGGACGACTTCTTACACTACCACCAGAAATAACTAGGCAAAACCTTAAAGGTGGTAATCACCAAGATAACAGAGAAACTTCTTCTTTTGAAACACTAGCGCATGTGATTTATCACTGCTGCCCACGACCAACCCGTAATAACAACTACCTTCTCCTATCATGATGAGAGCCAATCTCTCGAGAACCAAGGACATCATAACCTGGCAAGTAAAGAGCACTCATAGGAGATCATAGAGACTCGAACACACTCCCAGATGCGACGACGACGACTGATGTGTCCCATTACGTCTAGCTAGAATCCTTCAAAAAGCGATCATATCTAAACAGATCATGAAGGCAAGTACAAGGAGCAAGGCAAAACTTCTCAAGAACCATCAATCTCAAGAACAAGACCGACGCATGACCAAGAAGTTAACACCCACCAAGAACACCAAGTAAAAGCAAAGACTGGAATCTTTGAAGACTACCACCAACCAAACATTAAACACGAAACTTCTGCTAAGAAAGGAACCGAGCGCCAAAGACTGAAACAAAGAGACAAGGACTGGGAGAAAGGCAATAGCTGGACGGAAACTCAGCCATTCCACACCTGCGGCTTAGTAACAAAGATACGCACAAGACCAGCAACAAACTCTGGGACAGGAACAAGCAAACCACAATGGCAATTATTCTTCAAAAACAACCGTTGATCTAAGATCCGGCATCATCATCTAAACTTGTAATCAGAATCCCTCACAAAGATGACTGCTCTGACCGCTTCCTAAAACCAATCACAAATCAGGACATGAATAAACCAAAGGCTCCCCAAACGAAGGCCCAACAGAACTTCAAACCATACTAAACACCTAACAGTAGCTAAAAGATGCAGGAGAAGGGCGAGGATAGCTTACTCAAACCAGAGAAAACAAGAACCCAAGGCACAGAAACGAGAAGCATCACCTTTCAGATCAGGACAAACCCGATCTAACTAAGGCAAAGGAGACTTCTCTTGAAACCGTTGGGGGAGGAAGAACAACGCTCAAAGGACCGCCGAACGATCCTCACCGTGAAGACCATCTCACTTGTTGAGCGTACTAACAACCTCGTCAATCCACCAGATCTAGCCAAGACAGCACAAACGAAAGCAAAACATCTAAAAAGTTGATATAATTATTTAATATTTTTTAGATAATTGGATCCAGATTTAGATAAGTGATCCGAGTGAAATATGGTAGAACTAGTATTATACCCGATGCACCGGAAAATTAATTATATTATATTTTTTAAAAAATGTTATTAACCAAGTAGAAACAAAGTATTCATGTGGTAAAAAAATAATTTGTTTTATGCATTTGAAAATTTTGTTTTCTTACTTGATATAGTAATAGAATTTTAGTTGAATGCAACAAAAATTAATAGTCTTCCAGATATACAATGATGTTTCAGAGAATATATACAAAAGCGGCAATGAAAAAATTTACATGTATTTAGGTCTGGGCATTCAGATATCCGATCGGGTTCGGGTTCGGATTTTCGGATGTTCGGATGTTCGTATGTACACATATAAAACCCGATCGGGTATTTTATAGATTTGGGTCAGGTTCGGGTCGGATGTTTTCGGATTTACCCGAAATCCAAATTTGGCGTCGGATATCCGATATGTTTCGGGTATTTTTATCCGAAATTGATAAAAATACCCGATATGCACTGAAACTAATCAAAATTAAGAAAAAAAATCCGAAATCGAAAGTCTTATATGAATTGAAATACTGAACTGAGAGTTGAAGTTTTAAAGAGATAAAAAAGTAAAACCAAATGTAAGTTTAAAGTCTTCAAGAGATGAGTAAGTAGAGAAGTAAAAAAACAATCATATCATATCATCTTCTTCATCCAAACAAATGATCCCAAGTGCCGACCTACTTCTTCTTCATCCAAACAATCGAACCCTTCTTCTTCTTTATCCACTTAAAGAGTTAGAGTTTCAAACTCTGAAAAGAAAATGACACACAAAAAAAGTATTAGAGATTGTATCTTAATAATCAACATCAAACAGATAGACAAAAAAAAGAAAACAATCCATCTTTCAAGCTCATCTTCAAACTCAACTTCTGCAAGGATCTGTGCATTTGTAAGCACCTTTTCTTCAAAATGAATATCTTTGTTTTATCCTCTGTTCAGTGCACATCAAAACCTCCACCATGTAGTGTTTAAGACAGCTTCTATATGGTCCTATTATCTTTCCACTAGTGCTAAAAGCACTTTCAGAAACAACATAAGACACCTGCATAACAAATAAATCTCTAGCCATCTTAGATAAAATGGGATACCTTGCACTGTTGACTTTCCACCAAGAGAGTATATCATACTCAATACCCACAATCAATTCAGGATTTTCAACTTCTTCTCTCAAATAAGTTTCCAACTCATTAGTATCTCTAACTACAATCTTTCTAAGCAATGTATCATACTTCTGCTCCATTGGGTTATAACCATCAAATTCATCTTCCATTGAGTCGAATAACCCATCTGTTTGCCTCACGTCAGTAAACTGAGATGATGATTGAGACTGACCGGATGCTTGAGATGTTGATTCAGCATATCTTTCACTATACTCCTCATACATCGCACACATGACAATCAAAACTGAATCATTCAACCCCTTAGCAGTTGTACTATCTTCTCCATACAGCTCCGCAAAACACAAATTTGCAAACTCCATCTTCTTTCTCGGATCAAAAACACTAGCAATTACCAACATAGTGTTTATGTTCTTGATGCCATCCCAATATTTGTCAAATTTCTTATACATCTTCTCGGCATTAACCTTCACATCAGCATCGCTATTAAGACAGAGTAACTGAAGCTTCATTGCAATGTTTACCATCTCACTATAGCACTTATGTGCATTCAAAGTAGTGGAGGCAGAAACTACCAATGTAGCCTAATAGAAAACATTAAGAAACTTCACAAACCTTTCTATTTTACGCCAATCATTCGTCAAAGGAGGTCCTATCCTTTTTTCTCCATTCTCATACTCTAAAAAATAATCATTGTAAAGCTTATCTTCGAACTCCATCATATCAAAAGCTCCTTTGAACTTAATTGCTCTTGTCAACATCAAATATGTCGAATTCCATAGTGCTCACATCTAAAGGCAAACTACCCTTCGTGAATCTACCAGTTTCCACTTGCAGCTCAAATGCCTTTCTCCTATTTGGTCCTGATCTGACATAAGATATGGCATTGCATACTGAAGTAACACTAGCATCCATTTAAGCCAGATTATCCTTAACTATCAAGTTTATAATATGCCCAGCACATCTCATATGCATGTAATATCCATTCAACACTAGAGAATCTGTCCTAATTTGAGAGAAGGTAGACTGAAACTCACTCAGAGCATTGCTATTAGCAGTTGCATTATCCACAGTCACAGTAAACACCTTCTCTATCAGTATTGGCAACTGTCTTACCTTTGTGATCTGACACATACTTGAATCTGATGATTAACTTCTTCAAACGCCAATGTTTATCAATGTAGTGTGCTGTTATAACCATATAACTTGAACCGGTTGATAGAAAAAAAAAGAAAGAGCTCATATTAGAGAAAAGAACCTGGTCGAGAATAAGAATGATCAGAATATACTTGAAAAAAACATACCTGTTAACGAAAATACCCAAATATCAGTGGTGAGTGACACTCTTTGCTTACTCTCAATAAACCATTGTCTAAGTATGGCCTTCCTCTCATGATACATTTTCACTATGTCTCTTGTTGCTGTCCTTTTTCTTATACAAGTTTACCTAAACAGATTATACAAGATAAATTTTGATTAGTAAAAACATATCTAATAAAGAAGTTGCTAAGATAATGTTAACCATGTTAAGAGACGACTAACCTTGTTGCAAAAGAATCTTAATGCCATGGATTCTACTAACGACAATGGTAGCTCTCCTATCACCACCATTTGATTAAGTGCTTCTCTGATTACATGCTCAGGCACTTTTGCACTTTGTAGGTTTCCTTCTTGATTAATAACTTGCTGTCCTTGTGTAGCATTTTGACCTTCTTCCCACGCCTTGAATGCCTTACATATATCGTTATGATTCCACAAGTTTTTTTGTCCCTGACTTTGTAGCACATCCTAACTCCTTCCCACAATAGTTGCAGGTACATCTGTCACGGCTTCCAGGTACTCTCGTGAAGTGGTATCATACACCGGATCTTGGCGGAAGTATCCTTGGGCTCTTATTTTGCTCAGCAGCAGTTCCTCCACCACCCAATTGAGTTTGTTTTCTTTTGCCCCTTAAATTAGACTATGGTGTCAAATATTCTTCTTCCTCTTCATGTTCATATCTATCTTTTTCTCTGTTATCATGAGTTGGAGATGATGAATCCATCTGTAAATAAAAAAATACTATAAGTTAGCTTTACACTTTACAAACTTCTCAAGATCAATGATAAGTCGAATAATTAAATCAGGAACAGAGATATCGAAGAGTGTAACGAGTATTAGGAACCCAATCATGAATCAGACAAGCAAGAGATTGCAACATGTTTGTGCTTAGTGAATCTCCAACGAACATCATCAAAACTCAGCAAAAATAGAGATATCGAAAATAAAATCATGATGCGACACATACAAACATACAAAAACTCAAACATCTGCAATTGGTTATATCTATCTCTATATGACTATACTGCTTTGTCTAATACTCTTAAGTGTGTATGATTAAGGCCAAAGTTTCAAGAGGACAACTAAAAAGAGAAGAAGATGTACCTGTGATGGCCTCCGTGAAGTCGCAGACGGAGGAGATGATGCTTTTTCACAAATATGAGTTTCCAGCTTGAACAATTGGGGATTTTACACCTTTATCACTCTTCTCGAGTCTTGATTTTGAAAATGAGAAGCCAAACAGGCTATTGCAGGTTAGTTCAATTGAACAATTAGGGATTGTATAATGATAGATGTATAGATAGATGTATAGATATGTTCGGATTGGTTAGGGTGTGATCGGATATCGGGTAATACCCAAACTCGATCGGATATCCGATCTTTGTGAGAACTAAACGATCGGGTATTATACACCATCCGTATCCGAACCAAACTGCCTACTTTGGATCGGATCGGGTTCAGGTTTCGGATCTGGTTTTTTTGCCCAGGGCTACATGTATTCAAAGAATTAATACAAAGAATACTTAATTAGACTAATATTCAGGGTATTAGACACAAAATTTATCGTTGTGAAGTTGATTCAATACAAACTTGTGGTGTGTTATGTATTTCATCTTCTACTGGATTCCTCGCTCCTAACGTTTCTTGGTTATTTACTTGTCTTTGCCTTAGTTAGTGTTTTCATGTTCAGTTTCGTTTCCAAGTTAGATGTTTTTTTTCTAAGCATTATCTATTTATCTTCGTATAATTCGTATGTTATTCGTTATCTTCTGGTTTCTCTTCTGGTTTTTGTTCTAGTTCACCTGTTACCTGTTAGAAAACATAGAAAATTAAAAAAAAAACCCATAGCAATGGAGAGTACCATGGACACATCACGCCCAACAAAAACATGAGAATGCAAACGTAGCTCTCTTTAGATGAAAACAAATATGAAAAGTCATATACATTTATATATATGATACATAAAAAAAAAGAGGCATGCATACTCAAAAATGCATATATATATATATATATATGTTACACAAAAACAATGCAAATTAGATATTTTATGTGTAAACAATATATTTACGCATAAAAATTGAAAATTTGCTTTAAAATTTCACGAAAAAGAAAGAGATAGAAGAATTAATGATTACCTTATTTCTTTCGGATTTGATCAAACATATTTCACTCTTTGGCATCTCTGATGTGGGCTCTGATGTGGCTCACCTAAGTTCATAAGATGAAGATCAAAATTATGAGAACCATGGTAACATAAGTTTTCTAGAGGGAATAGAAAGCAAGGATGACAGGAATAAGTTACAGTGTAACTG
>NC_025704.1:19071091-19085646 GCF_000633955.1 Camelina sativa
TTTAAGCCAGATTATCCTTAACTATCAAGTTTATAATATGCCCAGCACATCTCATATGCATGTAATATCCATTCAACACTAGAGAATCTGTCCTAATTTGAGAGAAGGTAGACTGAAACTCACTCAGAGCATTGCTATTAGCAGTTGCATTATCCACAGTCACAGTAAACACCTTCTCTATCAGTATTGGCAACTGTCTTACCTTTGTGATCTGACACATACTTGAATCTGATGATTAACTTCTTCAAACGCCAATGTTTATCAATGTAGTGTGCTGTTATAACCATATAACTTGAACCGGTTGATAGAAAAAAAAAGAAAGAGCTCATATTAGAGAAAAGAACCTGGTCGAGAATAAGAATGATCAGAATATACTTGAAAAAAACATACCTGTTAACGAAAATACCCAAATATCAGTGGTGAGTGACACTCTTTGCTTACTCTCAATAAACCATTGTCTAAGTATGGCCTTCCTCTCATGATACATTTTCACTATGTCTCTTGTTGCTGTCCTTTTTCTTATACAAGTTTACCTAAACAGATTATACAAGATAAATTTTGATTAGTAAAAACATATCTAATAAAGAAGTTGCTAAGATAATGTTAACCATGTTAAGAGACGACTAACCTTGTTGCAAAAGAATCTTAATGCCATGGATTCTACTAACGACAATGGTAGCTCTCCTATCACCACCATTTGATTAAGTGCTTCTCTGATTACATGCTCAGGCACTTTTGCACTTTGTAGGTTTCCTTCTTGATTAATAACTTGCTGTCCTTGTGTAGCATTTTGACCTTCTTCCCACGCCTTGAATGCCTTACATATATCGTTATGATTCCACAAGTTTTTTTGTCCCTGACTTTGTAGCACATCCTAACTCCTTCCCACAATAGTTGCAGGTACATCTGTCACGGCTTCCAGGTACTCTCGTGAAGTGGTATCATACACCGGATCTTGGCGGAAGTATCCTTGGGCTCTTATTTTGCTCAGCAGCAGTTCCTCCACCACCCAATTGAGTTTGTTTTCTTTTGCCCCTTAAATTAGACTATGGTGTCAAATATTCTTCTTCCTCTTCATGTTCATATCTATCTTTTTCTCTGTTATCATGAGTTGGAGATGATGAATCCATCTGTAAATAAAAAAATACTATAAGTTAGCTTTACACTTTACAAACTTCTCAAGATCAATGATAAGTCGAATAATTAAATCAGGAACAGAGATATCGAAGAGTGTAACGAGTATTAGGAACCCAATCATGAATCAGACAAGCAAGAGATTGCAACATGTTTGTGCTTAGTGAATCTCCAACGAACATCATCAAAACTCAGCAAAAATAGAGATATCGAAAATAAAATCATGATGCGACACATACAAACATACAAAAACTCAAACATCTGCAATTGGTTATATCTATCTCTATATGACTATACTGCTTTGTCTAATACTCTTAAGTGTGTATGATTAAGGCCAAAGTTTCAAGAGGACAACTAAAAAGAGAAGAAGATGTACCTGTGATGGCCTCCGTGAAGTCGCAGACGGAGGAGATGATGCTTTTTCACAAATATGAGTTTCCAGCTTGAACAATTGGGGATTTTACACCTTTATCACTCTTCTCGAGTCTTGATTTTGAAAATGAGAAGCCAAACAGGCTATTGCAGGTTAGTTCAATTGAACAATTAGGGATTGTATAATGATAGATGTATAGATAGATGTATAGATATGTTCGGATTGGTTAGGGTGTGATCGGATATCGGGTAATACCCAAACTCGATCGGATATCCGATCTTTGTGAGAACTAAACGATCGGGTATTATACACCATCCGTATCCGAACCAAACTGCCTACTTTGGATCGGATCGGGTTCAGGTTTCGGATCTGGTTTTTTTGCCCAGGGCTACATGTATTCAAAGAATTAATACAAAGAATACTTAATTAGACTAATATTCAGGGTATTAGACACAAAATTTATCGTTGTGAAGTTGATTCAATACAAACTTGTGGTGTGTTATGTATTTCATCTTCTACTGGATTCCTCGCTCCTAACGTTTCTTGGTTATTTACTTGTCTTTGCCTTAGTTAGTGTTTTCATGTTCAGTTTCGTTTCCAAGTTAGATGTTTTTTTTCTAAGCATTATCTATTTATCTTCGTATAATTCGTATGTTATTCGTTATCTTCTGGTTTCTCTTCTGGTTTTTGTTCTAGTTCACCTGTTACCTGTTAGAAAACATAGAAAATTAAAAAAAAAACCCATAGCAATGGAGAGTACCATGGACACATCACGCCCAACAAAAACATGAGAATGCAAACGTAGCTCTCTTTAGATGAAAACAAATATGAAAAGTCATATACATTTATATATATGATACATAAAAAAAAAGAGGCATGCATACTCAAAAATGCATATATATATATATATATATGTTACACAAAAACACTGCAAATTAGATATTTTATGTGTAAACAATATATTTACGCATAAAAATTGAAAATTTGCTTTAAAATTTCACGAAAAAGAAAGAGATAGAAGAATTAATGATTACCTTATTTCTTTCGGATTTGATCAAACATATTTCACTCTTTGGCATCTCTGATGTGGGCTCTGATGTGGCTCACCTAAGTTCATAAGATGAAGATCAAAATTATGAGAACCATGGTAACATAAGTTTTCTAGAGGGAATAGAAAGCAAGGATGACAGGAATAAGTTACAGTGTAACTGTTACACACATGCTTGTACGTGTTTGAGGGATACGCGACCAATGGATTGACAATATTAGGTGACCTTCGGATGTTGCATCGACACTAAGAGCCCTTGAAAAATCTACCGATGGCTTGATAACCTTTTTAAAGAGGTTTTCGTGGTAGTGTATATAGAGGAGGCTATAGTTGATCAAACAAAGGGTATGGATCTGGTGGTTGGTAATCGAAGATAAAAGTTGTTTCGTGGTGCTTTATTTTATAACAGAAGTTGGATTTAAAGGATATGTAAATAAAATAACGAAAAGATATAATGAGTTAAAGGTTTTTTTTTGTTAAACTTTGGATTAAAAAAAAAAAAAAATTCAATATTACAAAAGGGGATACGAGAAAAGAATATAAGGGGGAGGTATTGGTTTAGGATTTAGAAAGAGTTTTAATGACTTTGTGTTTTTTAAAATCTTGCTGATTTTTAAAATCATAGAAATTTAGAAAATAAAAATGAAGGATTCTATAAGAGATTGTTTAGGAAGTTATTTTAAATCTTGCTGATTTGTGTTTACTAATCTTGTAAAATCTTTCATAAAATCTTTCAAAATCTTTCTATTTGATGAAAGAGTTTTCATGACTTTTGTTATGAAGGAAATGATATAAAATCATAAACCAATAACACAAAATTTGAATTCATTAACAATCCAAGATTCTTTAGTTTTAATTGAATAACATAAAACTTTTAATGACTTTATAAGACTCTTAATCCAATAAGACTAGATTTATCAAGATTTTAGATAACTTTTTACAAATCCACAACCAATAACACCAAATTTTTAAAGAGTTTTAAAAAGTCTTGATTGAATAACAACATATTTTACATAACTTTTAAAGTCATTAAAATTCTTTCTAAATCCTAAACCAATAACCCTTTAACCCTTTAAGAGAGAGAATTCATAAGATCCTATGTAGAAGGGCTAGAGTTTAGATCAAAACCCCGATCACAATGCTCGTCGAGAGAACAAGTGATAGGGTTTTGTTCGGTGTTTGAAACAGATTGCAATTTTTCTTTCTTCTCAAGGCAAGCCATCACATGCTTCTTCACTCTCTCTATACGATCGAGGATGTTTAACTCAGAGATATCATCACAAGAATGGTATAGATCAGGGTCTTCCCACCAAAACCCTAATTTGGATTGGGATTTAACTTCAATCTTAGGAGGTGACTTGCGATTTAGGTAACAATCAGCGATCTCGTGGGCAGGAGAGTAGCCGGAGAAGGAGTAAACAACGTCGGAGATCTCTGAGGGAGAGGTTACGAATACGGCGATGTTGGCTCCGGAGAGATGATAGAGATCGGCCGCTTTGGAAAAGACAGTTTGACGGCGTTTAGAGCAAGCCACGGCTCGTTGCTGTTTGGTTTCTCGTTTCTTGATTTCGATTTTTCGTTTTGTTCCTTTAATCTTCATTGTGGACTCAGACGCGCTTGACGGCGGCATAATGTTTCTTACCGAGACACAGAGATAGAGAGAGCAGCGCGAGAGATTGAGAACAGCGAGAGAAATATAGAAATAGAGAGAGTAGAGAAACCGTTTATATAATGATCGGGTCAAACTTAGGTCTTGTTATTATTTTCCTTTTTTTTTTTCAACATTATTTTCCTTTTTTTTTTATGTTCGTAATCGTATATTTATTTTCTATTTTACGTTTTGTGTTTTCTACTAGAAGTTTCTAAATATCACAACAATAACTGTAGAAAAAAGGAAAGAAAAAGAATGTTACCAATTTAATTTACAATAATAATTGTATACCTAAAACGATTAAACAAACTACACACAAATTAATTTTCAACAAGCGATTGGTGTAAGATTTATATGTCCCAATTTTTTAAAATCTGATATAGCTCACAGAGTATTATATTCATGGGGTAGATTTTGTAATCCATTATTCACCAACCATCATTGCATAAGTGCCACATACAACGAAAAGGTTTAATGGTTAGGTCTTAGGTGGTAGAGACGCAAATTTTTGGTGAAACGGGCAACACACAACCCCCTTACAAAAGAAAGAACAGTTGTTTTTCAAGTTTCAGAACAAAAAAGAAAACAAAAGCCTTACTTAACACCTAACGCAAAAGAAAATAGACACTTTTTTTTTTTTTTTCTGGTTAATTTTACTGCGTTCCCTGACAAAACGTAACGAAACTAAACGTGTACTCACGCAAAATTTTTAAACCTCTCCTCAGACTTCACTTTTCTTCTTCTTCTTCTCACTCTTTTCCTTCTTCTTGGCAGGCATTTCGGCTTCTTCTTCCTCGTGTTTTCTCTTCTTTTTCTCCTTCTTTGCTGGCTCTACAGTTTCGGGTTCTGCTTCTGATTTCTTCTTCTTCGACTTCTTCTTTGAAGGCTCCTCGGTTTTGGCTTCTTCCTCATCATCGGCCTTCTTCTTCTTCTTCTTTTTGTCTTTCTTCTCTTTGACACCGTTCTCTGAATCCACTTTGGGAGTTTGAAGAAGGGAGTCTGCAGCAGCGTTGTAAGTCTGTAGAAGACACCGAAAAAGCTTCACACTTTAAGCCAACATTACAACCAATATATCTAAAACTTAGTTGCACAAATCCACAATCCAGAAGTTTCTCAAACATAATTACAAAAGCAAGTTGAGGAAACAAACTAGCAGAGGAATAATCTGACCTTAGCAGGAGTGATTAGACCTCCGGATCCCTTCTTCTTATCCTTGTCGTAAACTTCAATCTTTGGTTTACCCTTAGCTGAGCCAGACAGGCGTCCTAAATCTCTTCCTTCAAGATTTCTCAACCGTGCTTCAAGCTGTCAGAAAATATACACCACATGGTAACCATCAACGGAAGAACAATATGTAAAAGGGATCGGACAGGAGAGGAAATGTATAGAAGAGCACCTTTAAGCGGTTTTCCACTCCCATAGTGTTATCTTGGCCATCACCAAGGGCATCACATCGGATAGCAAGAGCAGCTTTTGCAGCTAGTGACCGAGAGATTTTACCCTTGTGCTTTGGTGCAGCTTGGCCAACCACAGATGCGTGATAAATTAGACCGTACTTTGGAGTGGCGTGTTTGGTCTTGAGGGCTCTAAATAGGGCTTTTTCAGCTCCAAGAATCTGAACTGTGCTCCCAGGTTGCTTTGAGAGGTTCAACAAACTACCACCATGAGATATTAGGCGAGCCCCGACTAGCTCACCGACAAGGGCAGTGAGATTTGGTGCAATGGTGTTCATTCTGCTCTTCAAGTAGTCATAAAGCTGAGCTCTGTACTCAGCAAGAGAAAGAACCTGGTCACAGAGTTCCCGGATGTGCAACAAATCAAGGTCACTGACTTCAGTTCCCATAGATATCACAGAAGCCTCTTTAAGGTCTCCTTCAACTTCATCAGACAATATCTGAAATGTGATTGGACAAGGGAAATATGTGTTAAGAAGGCATAACTAGTTTCAAGGAAAAGCAAGCCACATCCTAAAGCAGAGATAGTCAAAAGAGAATGGTAAAGGAGGGATTAACCTCAGAGAAGTCTAGCTTAGCAGCATTAATCCGATTCCCCATTAGTTTTACAGCCTTGGCATATAGGATATTGTCCTGTACGATCTTAGCAAGCTCAGGAAAATGCCAACCGTACCATTCACGAACCCTCATAGCGTATGTGTTGAGCTCTTTGTCAAGATCATCAAGCAAACCAATAGCTTGGATAATCATGGTATCCACCTATCAAAAATAATAATAGTATAAGGAAAAGTAACACAACATAAAACAAAACACAGGACATACATAGGAACTAAATGGTCAGACATTAAGGATGCCAAAAGTTCCATAATTTATCAAATGATACCAACCCAACAAAAAAGTAATCCAGAGAACTAAATAGACGCCAAAATAGATTAAACGATTACCTTATCAGAACTGAACTTTAGTTTATATCTGGCAAGACTGTGAGACAATCCTAGGCTCATTGGAGCTAGATCATTATCCCCCAATCCAGATAAAAGTTCAGTAAGCTGGCTTCTGACACCTCGTAAAAGCTCCATAACAGCATTGTTGTGAACACAGTCTATTTTCTACAAAAGTGAAGCAAATCCGTAAGAAACAACAACCCATCTTAATAAATGAAAGAGCATATCAGAAACAAAAGTACACACCAGCTTCTCCTTGATAATATTTCCAAGCTTTGAATCAGCCACAGCTAAGGTCTCGCCATCACAGTTTGCTTTCAAAAACTTGCGTAGACCCTTGCTTGGAGTTCCCTCAAGCAATTTAGCCACAGCTTCAAGAGCTTCAGATGTGTTGTCAAACTTGTCAAAAGCTTTAAGCTTAACCATCTGTAACAACGCCAAAAATGATATGAGAAACCGACACTCAACAGTATTAGGCAGTCTCTAAGTATAAAAACCATGTGTAGAAGAAACAGAAGTAATCACCTTTCGGGCTGACTCTGCAGTCATGAACTCATTACCCAAATCCTACAAAAACAAACATCAAAATTTACAAACTTAGAATAAAAAACAATCGATACACAGACAAGGTTAAGATAAATGGATTGAAGACAGCACAAGGATGAAGTTAATAACCTCAACATTAGAGAGCTTTCCTTCCTTCAAGACTTTAAAGAGGGCAAAACCACCTGGCGTCTCAAACAGTACTAGCATTTTCACAAGCTCCTAAGTCAGCCCCTGAAATCAAAACACCCTTAAAATCAACTCAATGTCTCAAAGTCACCATACTTACAAAGTTCTTCTTTTAGGAGCTACAGAAACTAAGCTAGTAAGAAACCATATTCAATAAAAATTCAAGTTTACAAATCATGATCTATGGGAAAAAAAAAAACAGAGTACATTACTCTGTTCAAATTCTTCAAAATCCGACAAAAGAACAAAACTATACTTAGTCAAAATCTAGCACTTGGAAGCTAACAACGAAGAAAGAAGATTCAGTTACCTCGGAGGGTTTACGCACAGACAGAGAGAGAGAGAGAAGGAGAGAGAAAAAGTTTCAGGAGCCGCGATTTTTCTAGGGTTTAAGATGGTATATATATATTTGTTGAAGAAGGTTCAGAGAATCTCAAAACACTGCGTTTTATTGCAAAAAGGGGGCGAATTTTGTAACTTTAATCAGCTAGGGTTTTTAAAACGAAGTGATTTTTTAAAGAATTCAGCATTTTGGGCCTAGTTTAACTCGGCCCATTAATATCAACAAATTCAAAAGACACCGCGTTGTCTGAGAGTACACAACAATCATGTTATTGTTAAGCCAGCGACATGTAAAAAACTAAAAATTAAGACAAGAACACAAGTTTAAAATGGAATCTTCAAAGTTGTTATTTTTATTGCGAGAATGTACAAATGCCAAGTCGTTAAGACAAGCCAAGCTTGTTCACCAGAGACTACTCACGGTTGGGTTACGTAGCGACGTCGTTTTATGCAAAAGTCTTATCAATGTCTACTTCGCTTGTAACGACCATTGCTCGGCGAGACTCGTCTTCGAGAACATGGATACACGATCGGATGTCTACATCTGGAACTCGCTTGTGTCTGGTTATTCAAAGAACTCGATGTTTTATGACGCTCTTGAGGTTTTCAAGAGATTGCTTAATTGCCCATTTTGCGTTCCTGATTCGTTTACTTACCCGAATGTGATTAAGGCTTATGGTGTGTTGGGTAGAGAGTTTTGTGGTAGAATGATTCATACTCTTGTGGTGAAGAGTGGGCATGTTTGTGATGTGGTTGTAGGGAGCTCTTTGGTTGGTATGTACGCAAAGTTTAACTTGTTTGGGGATTCAGTACAACTGTTCGATGAAATGCCTGAGAGAGATGTTGCGTCTTGGAACACTGTTATTTCGTGTTTTTATCAAAGCGGGGAGGCAGAGAAGGCTTTGGAGTTATTCGGTAGGATGGAAAGTTCTGGCTTTGAACCAAATTCAGTTTCATTGACGGTAGCCATATCGTCGTGCTCGAGGCTAATGTGTTTGGAGAGAGGGAAGGAGATCCATAGAAAGTACGTGAAGAGAGGGTTTGAGTTAGATGAGTATGTAAACTCTGCTCTTGTAGATATGTATGGGAAATGTGACTGTTTTGAGATGGCTAAAGAGGTTTTTCACCAAATGCCTAGAACGAGTTTGGTTGCTTGGAATTCTATGATTAGAGGTTATGTCTCTAAAGGAGATAGTAACTCATGTGTTGAGCTTTTGAATAGAATGATCATAGAAGGAACTCGACCGATTCAGACAACCTTGACCAGTATTCTGATGGCTTGCTCTCGCTCACGGAATCTCCAACATGGAAAATTCGTACACGGTTATGTGATTAAGACTAGTGCTGTAGATGCAGATATCTATTTAAATTGTTCTCTTATTGATCTCTACTTCAAGTGTGGTGAAGTAAAGTTGGCTGAAACCGTCTTTTCAAAGACTCAGAAGGACGTTGTTGAGTCATGGAATGTTATGATCTCTGGTTATGTCAGTGTGGGTAATTGGTTTCAGGCTGTTGAAGTTTATGACCAAATGGTGAGTATTGGAGTGAAGCCAGATGTAGTGACTTTCACAAGTGTTTTACCTGCTTGTTCGCAACTGGCTGCGTTAGAGAAAGGCAAACGGATTCATATGTCCATTAGTGAGAGCAGGCTCGAAACAGATGAGTTGCTGATGACTGCACTTCTTGACATGTATTCTAAATGCGGTAATGTGAAAGAAGCTTCCAGAATTTTTAGCAGTATGCCAAAGAAGGATGTTGTGTCATGGACAGTAATGATCTCTGCGTATGGATCTCATGGTCAACCCAGAGAAGCCCTTAACCATTTTGATGAAATGCAGAAGTTTGGTGTAAAACCTGATGGGGTTACTTTTCTTGCTGTATTGTCAGCTTGCGGTCATGCCGGGTTGATTGATGAAGGTGTTAAGTATTTCAGTCAAATGAAATCGAATTACGGAATCAAGCCTAGTTTTGAACACTACTCGTGCTTGATTGACATTCTTGGCCGAGCAGGTCGGTTGCTTGAAGCTTATGAAATTCTTGAAGAGAAACCAGAGACAAGAGACAACGCTGAGCTTCTCAGTACTCTTTTCTCTGCTTGTTGTTTGCACAAGGATCATTCATTGGGAGATAGAATCGCAAGATTGCTTGTGGAGAAATGTCCAGAGGATGCATCT
This sequence comes from Camelina sativa, assembly GCF_000633955.1. Taxonomy (NCBI): domain Eukaryota; kingdom Viridiplantae; phylum Streptophyta; class Magnoliopsida; order Brassicales; family Brassicaceae; genus Camelina; species Camelina sativa. The sequence continues at coordinate 19,080,944 of NC_025704.1, forward strand.
ACCTATACTGTCTTGTATAATTTGTATGCCTCTTGTGAGTCATGGGATGCAGCAAGGCGGGTCAGACTGAAAATGAAAGAAGTGGGACTGATGAAGAAATCTGGCTGCAGTTGGATTGAGATGAATGAAAAAGTGTGCCATTTCTATGCTGAGGACTGGTCTCATCCACAAGCTGAGAACATTTGTGAATGTCTTGCCCTTTTAAATGGTCACATGGAAGCTGGTCAATGATTCTTATGGTGTTGCATCTGTCCCAAGGAGACAGTATCTCAGCCTAATGTCCAAGTAACACAAATGCTGGTTTCAGAGCAAAGTCATGCACTCAGAGCGTCTGAAGCTTTTGAATAAGGTTGCTGGTGTTTTAAATGTAACACTGGATGAATATTGTTTCACATAACAATTAAGAAGCATGTTCCACAGTCAAGTCTTTCAAAGCTCAATCTAAGCATGTTCAATATTATCAGCCTAATCTGACCCTTGTGATTGCTTCACATTCGTGCTGCTTCTCGTGGTTCATGACACCTAGGACATGACTATCTCCAAGACTCCAACGTAAAACCTAACTAAAGAGTCAGTTACATGCCGAGATCTTTATCTAACAAGGAACGGGCAAGGACGTTTTGGCCTTTCATGTGAAAATATGCACTGAAGATCCCACCATGGATCCTTGATACATACTCGTCCGGTAGTAATCTGTAAGCGTAGAGGACAGAGGGTGACATTCATCTCAGACTTACCTAGCTAGAGCCACTCTGTAATGATATATGTCTTGTTTCTCCAATGATTTTTTAAAATTATATATATTTTCGAAGATTATGTTTCCTACTTAATTAAACTAAAGAAGCATTAGAAAAAACACTAAAATGTCGGGGTTTATAAAATTGTCCATCAGAAACCGAGCTCACGATTTCAAAATTCACTACTCCCGATTACACATTAGAAATCCCATACCAACAAGTTAAAACACACTAAAAAGGAAGAAGAGTAACCCAAAAACAATTTATACAAAAGTACGGTAAATTCTTATAAGTTATAAGCATTTGGTCTAGCTTGATTATATTTGATGTTTAGGCTAGTAAGGGGTCCATTTTAGGCACTTTATTGCATTCACAATGGATTACACATAAGAACCATTGACCGTTCATCATTAACCTCTTAAATCTTGAACTAGCTAGGCCGTGGTTTGGTACGTTTTGGAGGGATTGGGTTTCAGTTTATATTAAGAGAAGGCAACCGTAGTGCCACTAAGCCCAATACTTGTAGAAACATGTTTTAAGAACTGAGTTTAATAATCCAACTTATCATACGAGAAAGGGAAAAAGTTCAAAAAGGCTTTGATCAATTGGACTTAGAAAAATTATATTTGGGCTTACAAAAAGCCTAATGAAATTGATAATTTATGCTGACGTGGACACCCTAGGATGAGAGAAAACTCTGCTATTATATATATAATGATTAGTTTTCTTTAGGTGTGATCGACTATATAAAATAAACTCCCACAAGGAGCAAGATTACACCGTGGAGAAAATGAAATTTCATTCATGAGAAAATATATCTACACTTATCCCGCGTTATCAGATATTTTACCAGATATTTTACTTTATCACGGGGGTAAAAGTAAAATAAAGATTATTAAAAATAGTTAAATAGTAATATACATGTCTTTATATTTTATTTGGTAATATTTTAATATTGAATATGTACTTCTCATATTTCATTTTAATACTCTCTCAGTTCCATTATATAAGAGTTTTAGGCTTCTTTTGCTCTATTTTATAATATTTTCTCTGTTATAAATATATTGTTATTATGTGGATGTCCATTACCAGCCCATTACAGTAAAACCTCTATAAATTAATAAGGTCGGAACCATGAAATTTTATTAATTTATCGATAAATTAATATTTTATTAATTATTATTCATATTTTTAAAGAGTTTTCTTAATTTATAATCTTGTCTCTCGTAATTGATAAGTTTAGAGTTTAGGTAAAAATGATAGATGTTAGAAGTTTAGAGTTTAGAAGAATGCTACTAGTATCATTCATGATAATGATGATGTCGAATAAGATATTGCGGTAATTTTAGAACCAATTACATAATGTATAAAGAAGCAATTATGGCATTTAGAATTCTTCACAATTTTTGGATGCGATTTGATAAGACGGCAATGAAAAATATTAGAGATGAACTCCAATAAGACTGCAAATTCAAGAATATGCATTTCACTAGATTTTCTTAGATATATATATATTAATATTATTTGATTATTAATTTATGATACTGATGGGACCATATTTTTACATAGGATTTCCAAAAAAATTATTATCTTATCAATTTATCGAAATGTGTTATTTTTTACACCGGCCTAATTCGGGACCGGAAGAATTTATTAATTTATAGCGAGTATTAATTTAAAGAGTATTAATTTATAGAGGTTCTACTGTAGTAAACTTGGTATACAATCTAAAACCCTAATGTTGTATCACTATATATATGTTGTATCCTATTGTAGAGATTAATAATAGAAGAGAATAATTCCCCAAACCTATTGTTATAACACGTTATCAGCACGCTCTAAACCCTAGCAAAAGAAAGAAAAAAAAAAGAAAAAAAAACCCTAGCAGCCGTCGTTGCCGTACGTTCCAGAATTTCTTTTTCTTCCACGTCCCCTAACCGGCAAAAACGTCTTCATCTCTCTAACACGATAGATAAGTTCATCCTTTAATTATATCGTAGTATTTTGCTTTGTTGGTTCTATATTTATCAGTTATAAGTAATATACATATGTATAAAGGTTTGGTTTGTGTTTGTACTGCGGATTGCACAATACCAAGTAAATAAAGATTTTTGGGGGAATAGTGAAGTTGGTTCTTTTATTGACGATAAAAAAGTGAGGTTGTCATTAAAACGAGTCAAGATTGAGCTCGTCAGTTCACAGGAGAATTAACAAGCTAATAATGACGAGCTCGGAAGCTAAAAGGAATTATACAGAAAACAATAACGGTTTTAAACGCAAAGTATTGTTCTTTGTGTCTTGTCCGAGGGTCCGGATCCTCATCTCAATAAATGTATGATCTTATTTATAGGCGAGTGTAGAACTAGGGTTCCCAACGCGAAATGCCGAGATTGTCCTTTGCGGAATGTTAATGACCTGCTCCAAATTTTGTCGGGCCGAAATCACAATTAATGAGTCTTGTTGGGCCGAGTGGCATATTGGGCGCAGCCCATGTCCAACAATAGTCCCCCCTTAGTCCGGAGAGCGGCAGTTCTTCTGCGATCAGCGGGCGTGCTTGAATTCTGTGAATATGCCTGCTCGGCACAGATCGTCTCGGGTTGCATGTAAGTTTGCCGATGATCGGCGATCGGCGAGACTCCGCAGGTTGAGATCGGCACGGCGCTGATGTGGAATCGGACAGGGGTCACCGTGATGACTTTACTTTGAGCGGGTTTGATCGATCTTGCTCGGCGTCGTCGAGGATCGCCGCATGAGAGAGTGATCTAGGTGAGATCGGCAGATTTAATGATTCTAGGGGGATCGAAGATCGGCCGATTGAGATAGGTTTTGAGAGAAACCGAGATGAGTTGAACGGCGGTAATGAGTTGAGCAGTGGTAATGAGCTTGGCGGTGAGCTCGGTGAGATGAGCGGAGGTAATGAGTTGAGCGGTAGTAATGAGCTTCGGCGCTGAACTCAACGAGATGAGCGGAGATAATGAGCTCGGCGGTGAGCTCGGAGAGTGAGTGAAGCTAATGAGCTCGGCGGTGAGCTCGGCGAGATGAGCGAAGGTAATGAGCTCGGCAGTGAGCTCGGCGAGAGTGAGATTTAGGTCAGCGAGATTGAGATTGAGGTCGCCACCGAGATTGAGGTCGGCGAGCGAGAGAGTGAGATTGAGGTCGCCACCGAGAGTGAGATTGAGGTCGGCGAGATTGAGATTGAGGTCGGCGAGTGAGTTTGAGGTCGCCACCGAGAGTGAGTTTAAGGTCACCACCGAGAGTGATTGAGGTCGGCGAGATTGAGATTGAGGTCGGCGAGTGAGTTTGAGGTCGCCACCGAGAGTGAGTTTAAGGTCACCACCGAGAGTGATTGAGGTCGGCGAGATTGAGATTGAGGTCGGCGAGTGAGTTTGAGGTCGCCACCGAGAGTGAGTTTAAGGTCACCACCGAGAGTGATTGAGGTCGGCGAGATTGAGATTGAGGTCGGCGAGTGAGTTTGAGGTCGCCACCGAGAGTGAGTTTAAGGTCACCACCGAGAGTGATTGAGGTCGGCGAGATTGAGATTGAGGTCGGCGAGTGAGTTTGAGGTCGCCACCGAGAGTGAGTTTAAGGTCACCACCGAGAGTGATTGAGGTCGGCGAGATTGAGATTGAGGTCGGCGAGTGAGTTTGAGGTCGCCACCGAGAGTGAGTTTAAGGTCACCACCGAGAGTGATTGAGGTCGGCGAGATTGAGATTGAGGTCGGCGAGTGAGTTTGAGGTCGCCACCGAGAGTGAGTTTAAGGTCACCACCGAGAGTGATTGAGGTCGGCGAGATTGAGATTGAGGTCGGCGAGTGAGTTTGAGGTCGCCACCGAGAGTGAGTTTGATGTCGCCACCGAGAGTGAGATTGAGGTTGGCGAGATTGAGATCGAGGTCGGCGAGTAAGTTTGAGGTCGCCACCAAGAGTGAGATTGAGGTCGGCAAGCGAGAGAGAGTGAGTGATTTTGAG
>NC_025704.1:19085742-19087914 GCF_000633955.1 Camelina sativa
CGATCGAGAACGATTCCGAGGTTGGTTCTACGTGCAAGGAAGGAGATCAGCAAGAAAATGTTGATCTTGCGAGTGAGAGTAGAGAGATTAGCGAACGAAGATCGGCAATTGTGCGCTAGATAGAAATTGTTAGATCGACGAGATGAGATTGGTGTTCATGTTGTGCGCTTGCATCCCATGTCTTCTAATGGGAGCGACAAGGAGAGATTTGATCGTCAACTTGAGGATGGCATTTAAGAGAGCGTGGGAGAAGGTTGTGAGGTCAGCGCCAAGCTGGAGAGTGGAGATCGGCATCAAACTTGAGAATGCAGGTCGGCACCAGGTAGAAGGGTGGATGTCGCCATCGAGAGTTGAGGTCTCCACCGAGAATGAGTGGAGGTCTCCACCGAGAATAAGAGAGTAGGTCTCCACTGAAGACAAGAGTAGAGTTGCCACCATGAATAAGAGTGGAAAATGAGATGGAAGGAAAGCGCAAGAGCGTCGAACGTGAGTGCGACGAGTGTGAGGGTAGCGAGCGCAGGAGCGTGAGTGAGCAGCGAGCGTCGAGCGTGAGGGCGCTGAGCATCGAGTGTTAAGAGCGTAGAGCGTGAGAGCGTCGAGCGTGAGAGCGTTGAGCGTGAGGGCGTCTAACGTGAGAGCGGCGAGCATGAGGCGAGAGCATGAGGTAGGCGAGTGCGAGGGCGTCGAACGCGAGGGCGTTGAGCGCAAGGGCTTCAAACATTAGGGCGTTAAGCGCGAGAGCATCGTTGAGCGTGAGAGTATTGAGCATGAGAGAGTCGTCGAGCGTGAGCATTGAGCGAAGGCATTGAACGCAAGGGTGTTGATTGCAAGGGCGTCAAACGCGAGGGCGTTGAGCGAGAGAGCGTCGTCGAGCGTGAGCGTTGAGCGAAGGTGTTGAACGTTAAGGAGTTGAGTGCGAGAGCGTCAAACGCGAGGGCGTTGAGCGAGAGAGCATTGTCGAGCGTGAGAGCGTCAACGAGCATGAAGGCGTCAAACGTGAGGGCGTTGAACGAGAGCGCGTCGTCGAGTGTGAGAGCATCGTCGAGCATGATAGCGTCATCGAGCATGAGGGCGTCAAACGCGAGTGCGTTGAGCGAGAGCGTTGAGCGTGAGGACGTTGCCGTGAGGGAGCGAGCTTATGTTTCATATGCAACTCGGTTTTGTGATCTACCAAAGTAAAGTGGTAGGCGAGACAGACTCGCCGTACCTTTAGGTGCGGCTTTTCTGTCCAGCTTATCCTGTGGGTGTTTGGGGTTGGCAAGAACTTGCAAGCCGAAGCTTGCCTTATTAGTTCAGACGCCCTTAAGCTAGTGCGAGACTTGCTTGGCTTTTTGCTTGGTTTTGAGATGTATTTTACGGGGCGAGACGTCTCTCGGCTTACCCTGTGTTTCGAATACCAAGTTTTAGGTTGGTAGTTGAGATGAGCTCGTCGTACCTTTTAGGTGCGACCCTGGTGTCCGGCTTACCCTGTGGGTGCCACGAGGTCGGCAAGAGTGTGCAAGTAAGAACTTGGCTTATTCAAACTTGACCGCCTGCTAGCTGAATGCGAGACTGGGCTCAGCTTTTTTTGTGCGGATTATTTCACCGCTGCATCCATGTGGAACGCATTTTAAATCGTACACCTGGCCAGGGCGACAATGTAGAAGCTGTACACTCGTTAAGACGGACTCGTTCGAGAGAGCTTGTTTGTGATTAAATGTACTCTTGCGAGTGTAAAGTTTTTGTTAGTGGTCTTCTTGTGAAGAGTTGACGAGCTCGATATGTCGAGCGTTCTTTTTTTTTTTGAGGGTGAATAGAAGGATCAGGAAAGATTCGAGTGAGATTGTTTGTTGCGAGCATGTTTGAATAGTCCTGATGAGAGCGGTGGTTGGCCAGAGGCTGTTGGGGATTTTGGTTATGCTCGGTGACCTTTATCTGTCGAAAATGTTGAGCTTGTTGGCTCTCGGCGTGGAGGTTCTTACGTGTATTTTACGATGAGAAACCGATATGTTTATTGGGATCGGATGGGAAAGTAGAGAGCTCGAAGGTATAAGAACTGTGGATGAGAGCGGCACTCAGTAGATGCAAAATGTTGATGAACTAGTCGGCGCTAGGTTCGTTGATGCGGAGATCGAGTGTTGATGAACTAGTCGGCATACGCGGGATCGGCGCGAGATATTGTTTTGAGGTTGG
>NC_025704.1:19087974-19090572 GCF_000633955.1 Camelina sativa
ATGTTAATGACCTGCTCCAAATTTTGTCGGGCCGAAATCACAATTAACGAGTCACTTATATATAAACGATGCTAATATGTGGCATCTCTTATTTAGATGTGATGCTAAGTTGCTAAACTATACAGTTTTTGCATCATTTCTGTAATACACGTTGCTATTTATTCACATAGGACAAGAAGTTACTTTACTTACACTAGAACAGTTGAACATAGTACACTAATTGTCGAATCCATACCATAAGAAAAGTAAAGCGGATGAAGATTCAGAAAACAAGCCTTGCTAGTTTTCAATGTAGCAACTTCTGCAATGCTTTGACATCAGCCTGAAAGCAATGGTAAATAGTAATAATTAGCAATGGTAAATAGTAATAATTACAATGGTAAAACTATATTTCTGTAACAAATATACTCACTATTTACCATTGTAACTAATTTCGTAGTTATTATTTACTAATTATTATTATGGTAAGGTTATGTCAAAGCATTACTAATTATTACTATTTACCATTGCTTTCAGGCTGATGTCAAAGCATTGCAGAAGTTGCTACATTAAAAACTAGCAAGGCTTGTTTTCTGAATCTTCATCCGCTTTACTTTTCTTATGGTATGGATTCGACAATTAGTGTACTATGTTCAACTGTTCTAGTGTAAGTAAAGTAACTTCTTGTTCTATGTGAATAAATAGCAACGTGTATTACAGAAATGATGCAATTTACCATAAATTTTATTTGTATCTAAAGTTGTTACTAATTCTTACAAATAACTACAATTTTGCTACAAAATTTTTAATTTTATTTTTTGTCACTAATTAGTACCTAATCGTAGCAATATTTTGCTACAAACAATTTGAGTGACAAATGCCGAAACTATATTATCTCATATTTGTAGTGCATGTTCTATAATTGTGGATCTTATATCATATCGTCTCTCTTGTAGATCTCTTTAAGACGTTGTCTCTGATTTCTCCTATATACACTTGGCCGCTTGATATAAAAGATACTAGGTTCGGACCCGCACGTACGTGCGGGTTGATTTCAAAAACTAAGTTTACGATCAAGTTTGCAATATGTTATGTACGTGTTAGATTATGTTGTAAGCGTATTTTATATAAATATTATTAACATTCATGTCCAAACTCGTTTGATTTGTTTTTACTTTGGTATAGAGAGAAAATGATCTGATTGTTTTTATTATTATTAGTGGCACATTAAAAAATAATAAGAGAAAGGTGATATGTTTAAAGTTTAGACACGTCTCTTCCCTTTCTGTGGACTATCAAACCGTTTCATCCCAAACCGGAACTAACCAAAAACCCGTTCCAGACCGAAACTAACAGAAAACCCATCACAGACCGGAACTAACAAAAAAAACTTGTTTCGTATCGTCCCGTGAACTATCAAACCGTTAAAATTTACCAGTAATATTAATTAAAATTTGTCAAATCAAATGACCTAAATTTTGTAGCTGGACAAATCCATCTTGCTAGGCCTGCCTCGTAATGATTTTGCTGTTTTTTAACTATAGAAAACCCGTCCCGCGAAACCCATAAAAAAAGTATGTCCCATTCATCTGGTTTGATTTTACAAAACCTATGGATAACAAACGTTTCAATAAAAAAAATTATAATATACAAATTACTTTAAGATTGTATAATATAGAATAGGCATGGGCATAAAAACCGTATCCGAATATCCAACCCGAAACCCGACCCAAAAACTAGATTTGGTTTGGGTACGGGTTTACTTACAAAACTCTATTGGTTTCTATTTTCTAATACATGTGGGTTCGGATTAGAGTCAGGATTGGATAATAGCCGGTATCCATTCGGGTATCCATTATAATCCAAATATATAAATATATTAAAAGCTATTTATAATATTTAGCATTAATATAATATAATTACTCAAAATTTTATTTATAATTTTGAATATTTCAATTAGTTTTAAACCTAAACATCAAAAATAATCAAAATATCTAAAATTATTTCTTAAAGAAATCAAGATTTAGCTAAATTTATTTAAATTTAATTAATTAAAATTTTTTTTACGATACCTAAATCCGATAATACTTGAACCAAACCGAACCCGTATATCAAAAAATAACCAAAGGGTTCTATTTACCTAAATCTGTTTATCCAAACCTCATGGGATAATATCCGAACCCAAAGGGGTTGCACGAATGCCGATGGAAGGCGAGAATGTGAAAGAATTTATTAGAAAAGAATTAGTGACACAATTCATAGATTTTCTTGTAATGTAAAAGATTTTCAAATCTTTCTTTGTGATTCTAACTACTATAATTTGTATCATTTTATTAGATTTGAACAGAATTTTAATAGAATTGAAAATGGATAAATTCTTCTAGTTTCCATCTAACGTAGAAAATAGTAGACAAGATTCAAACAACAGAAACAAATTGAAAATAGATAAATTCGCTCCTTCATCCTCTATCCACGAAGGCTAGGATTTAAAAATTCAACAGAAACAAACACTACAATAGTTTATTAGATGTAGCAATTTTATTAAATGCAAAACTTGAAAATTAAAATCTATCTATCAATAAACTTTTACATAGTAGCATCTTTCCACATGTCTTCGGC
>NC_025704.1:19091701-19092949 GCF_000633955.1 Camelina sativa
AAATAATGCACCTTAAAATATGGATAAAATCGTGTACTTTCTCTGATCTTCAGTGGCACTAAACCATCTGGTTTCACCATCTGACTTGGAGCTATAATAAGCAGAGCTTTTAAAATTTTATTAAAGCTTGTGCTCACTGCAAACTTGGACCTTTGAAATGTGTTTTTCACGTAGCCATATCTTGCATTTTGTCCAACTATGAGCATGAAGACAGCAAGCATCTCTTCGACAGATATTTTTTTTATGTTTTGTAAACCAGTTTTGTCTCTGATGATCCTAGACAGCTTCAAAAACATATCTGGAATCATACGATACAGCACCCGAAAATCTTCGGGATCATCTTTTAATACCTTTTGTATATATTCTTCTCCGAGCTGTGTGACTGGTCGACGAATGGGACGTTCTATATAATCACCACCCGTGAGTTGCTGTCGTGTGTTATGAATCTGAGCTCCTACCGTCATCATTACCACCATTATAGATACGTCCACATCAAAATCATCGTCTTCATGCACTCTTGTGTCCTCTTCCTCTTCATGGTCATTTAGATCCATCAAAAAAAGTAACCTATTAAAACAAATTAGTAATTATGACCATGTCTCCCATATAATACAAATATATCTTCAGCACAACTGGGTGCAGTGACAATAACAACAAGAACTAGTAACGATTCAGAAGAACAATAATATACCTCTTGAAACAGCTTACGAACAGCTTTTGGTTGATGTGGGCTTCTTCTCTTCTATTTGTTTTGAAAATATAAATGTTAGTCGACTGATCTAGAAACAGAAAAGAAAAGTTATATATATAAGTGCTGAAATTTTAAATCTTAATAAGACTAATATGTAGGGATTCTTATGAGATATAGTTGGAAAAAATCATATGTTATATATTTTGAATTTGAAAGTTTGTTTAAATCTTAATTCACGTGTATTGTTTCCCTAATTTTGGGGACTTTTCTTTTGGTATCATTGACTTAGCAAGGATTCATTTACGTGTTCTCTTTCACATATGTATATGCTTTAAAGCCTTAAAGGAATCACACATTCGACCATGTATAGATATTTGCATTATTTGATTCGTGTAAGCTTGTAAATAATAACAGTTGTCAACGAATTTGTCTTTTGATGCACGAATTGTTTAGCTCGTGTAAAGCGTACGTGATCCAGAGGTGAACAAAAACACATGTTATTATTATTATTATGATTATTTAAACTTCAAAACTAAGCACTTATTATTCTGATTTTT
>NC_025704.1:19093528-19099753 GCF_000633955.1 Camelina sativa
AGAGAGAGAGCCTTCAAACTAGAGCGAGCATGTGTTTTCTGTTCAATAAAGAAGCTTTGGTTCATGCTCTGTTGTCTTGTCTAAGAGGGTGCCTAAGCTTACTTACGCCTGTTGTTGGTTCTGATGGATCCAGTTTCAGTGTCCGGTCTCAGGTCTTGAATTCAATGGAGAAAGTACAAGTTTTTCGCTTTGGGGACATGTGATGAGTTCCAAGGCGTTGATGGAAGTGAAGTCTACTTCTTCGTGTTTGGTGTGTCACGCGGATGTCAAAGAGTCTGATAAGATTGTGATCAACGGTACAGAAGAGGAAGTGAGCTCGTTGAGGGAGAAGTTGGAGAAGGAGAAAGCAAAGCTGAGAGAGATGAAAGGTGTCTCAAATAAGAGCGGTACTGCTGTGGTGGCTGATACAGGAGCAAAGGTCGCAAAGATGGCTGATACAGGAGAGCAAAGGTTGCAAAGAGACAGATGGTTGATGGGAATGTCAATGGCAATAATGGTATTACTGTGAAGAAATTCAAAGCGGCCGGTTAATGCTACCAAGGAAGTCTACGCTTCTCTCTTTACTCTTGAAGAAGTCTGTTTTCTGGCCATTTTTTATTTTACTTGCAGAGTACTATCCAAATCCTACGTTAAAAGGTCAGACATTTTTCTTCACAATTTGCACTAACAATTCTTTAACATTCTAGTTAAATCAAGTTGCTATTATAAAATACATAACATCCAATAACACCAGAATTTAATAGTAATGAAAAGTTAAGGACTTGAATAACAGTGGAATTCAAATGAATTTAAAAGACTGCTTAAAAGTACTTAATCCAATAACAGATGAATTTAAAAGACTGGATAAAATGTTTAATCCAATAACACTGGAAATCAAATGTCTAATAAATTCTTTCACATTCTCCTGTTCAATACCCCCCTTAAACTATTTCATACTATATACTGTATTATAAACTATTAAACTATTTCACATATATTTTTTCTTGCGGGATTTTTTATAAATTTGATTTTACTTTAAAATAATGAGAAGAGTTACAATAGTTAAATTTTGATAAAATAAAATAAAAAATTTATTCGACCCAAGGGCCATAATTTTAGAAGTCCATTAATATTTTAAGATAGATCATATGTTGAAAATTAATTGGATCTCATTCTTTTGTATTGGTTTAAGTTTATTAAAAGGGAAAAACAAAACAAAACAAAAAAAAAAAACAAAAACAAAAATAAAAGAATAAAATGAAACGACAAAAACATCATTCTTGCCGTCTCCGCCTTCAGTTTCGCCTGAGAAAACAATTTCTTATTTTACCTGTCAGCCAATGGATCTCTTCCTTGATACATTTTCCTTTTCCTTCATTATTCTCAATTCTACCTTCGATTCCTATTTCTTATGAATGTCTAAATCTTCTGAGCTTAATCCTATGACCATCATAGGTAAATCTAATCACCTCTCTTTCATATTAGTATTATTTCCCGACAAAATCAAATCAGATTCAAGTCGATTTGCTATGTTTTAGATTTGAGTCTTGAGTTACTCATATTCGGGTTTTTTTTGCTTCTTTTTTTTTTTTCTTTCTAAATCAAGTTTCCGATCTAGATTAATTATAAAATGCTCAGATTTGCTGTTGTTGGTACAATGTAAGTTTAAGACTTGAAGCTCTTTTATTAGATTGACTCCATTTGCTGGATTTGCTTTAGCTTCGATGTCATTGGTATTAGTTTTGGAGTTACGATCCCCTCTCTCTCTCACACACACTCTAAAAGCATAAAGCTTAATTAATTAATTAGTTACAATAAGTTGTTTTTTTTTATTTATTATTAGCAGCAGCCCCAATTGGGTTTTGACGTTATTTACCAAATTCCATCCTCCTTCTCCTGTATTCAATTTGAATCCGTCGACTTGAGCTGTCTTTTCAATCTTTATATTATTTCTTTGCTGCCGCTCCTTTGTTTTTTTCATTAATTTTGTTGTTCAGTTTTACAGAGGAGAGAAACAAAAAAGAATGGAAAGCATTGTTATGGGATGTGAGATTAACGCATGCACGCAGTTCAATTGCAACAGCAAAAGCCTCTTTATAATGGCTTATCAAGTAGAGTAATCATGTTTCAGATTTTAGTTCTTATCATAGTCATATATATATATATTTATTGACTCCTTTTTAATCCCTCATCTTAACTCAACGATTTGCTTATCATCATCTCATACTTTGCTTTTGGTATCAGACAAAGTGAAAACAAATCAGATTGAGACAATAACAGAATAATAATAGTACATGTTTTTTTTTTACTATTGAGATTCTGAGAATACAAATAGGATCTTTGATTTGATGCAAAGGCCTCCTCAGATAACCGAAATAAAGATATGCTCCGGCTATAGCAAAGTTATATCTGAGTGTATGAGTTCTTGTGGTCTAAGAGATTTATATTTTCTTGATTGCACGGATTTAACTTGCTTTCTTATTTTCATCTACTATCCTCCATTCCTCCTACAGATCCTGGTACGTTTTTATATACTTTCAAACCTTATATACATTAAGTCAATGGTAAGGTGCAGTTCACCATATTTTGTATTATTACATGATGAAAAAAAAATTCAATATAAAGGAGCTAAGTATGGTGAATACAACTAATAAAGATTCTAAAGGTTACTTGATCAAAAAAAATTTCTGTTCGTCATAGAAATTCATTGCATCTCTCTATTTTCTTCATAGAAATGTTTATAGCTGGATAAACAAATTTATACATAATCTAAAAATCTAAACTGCTAGAAAACGACAACAAACCACTTATTCTCAACCTTCAGCTTTAGTGTCTCGATCTTTTTGTCAGTCANGCTTTAGTGTCTCAATCTTTTTGTCAGTCAAATCCACATCATTCGTATGCTCACCATTTTCTTCTTCATATTTCTCCTAATGTATTGGTTGTGTAGACAACTTCTTGGGTGTTAATGATTGTTCAGATGCATAGACTCGCTTAGATGATGGGGTAGATCATATGGTCCATTGTCCATCTGGTTAAGACCATATGGTCCATGGACAAAAATGGTCTAATGTCCAAATAGACCATTTATTTTTTGGTCCGCCCATGGTCCGCCCATATGTATATGGACATGGGCATGTTCATGGGCGGCCCGCCCATTTGACAGCTATATGCATAGACTCGCTTAGATGATGGGGTAGATGCATAGACTCACTTATTGCTTCCAAGTATGAACTATCTTAACTCTTATCCTCCATGTTGTTTTGAAGGCCTTGATATCAGAAACATGTGTGAAACCATCGGTGGCAGCCATGACTTATACGAAGGTGATTTTCTATTTTCTATTCAGTTTGTTTGTATGTTTGATGAGTTTAATATTGACGTTTCTATACTATGGTTTATATAGTAGTTGATGTTGGCTTTGGGTGAAAGGTAGAATATTCGCTGCATTGAATAGAAGATTTTCTGTTTTTGATTTGATTTTGTATTTTGATATGATATAGGATAGTAAGAATAGGGATTGGATCAAACTGTTTCCGTTTTCTGTTTTGATTATTGATTTACTTATTTATTGAGGTACGAACAAATGGTAAGTAAGAGGTAAGGGTTGGTGTGATTGCCTGAAATGAGAATATACGTGATTATACTAAAATATATGCAGTTAATAATTTGATTTCATTTCGTCTCTTGTTATGATACGCTAGAGGATCATGAGGGATTCTGTTAGTTGACATTTCTATATTTCCTCCACAATTATGATGATTGTGATGTATTTTTTTTTCTTTTATCCTACAGGTAAAAGAAGAATAAGAGAGTGTTTGGATACACTTATAATATATCAAGGATCCGAATGAGATTCTCCCAAACAGTTACGATCCGCATTCCATATACAATTAAATTTACCTTGTTGCCCTTAAATTTTTTTTTTCCTCTTCTTCCTTTATTTGCTCGTAGGGTCAAATTATAGAATTTTTTGGCAAAGTTTTTTTTTTTTCTTCTTTTGTACTCCCGAGTTAATAGTATAGATTTTCGTTAAAACCGTAGCCAACAGTCTTGTTTTCACACGTCTCCGAAACCATTGAGATAAGTAACCTCATGCTTCATTGTTTATCGCTTCGTTCAAAGCATATTTAATTATTGTTTCATGCAATATGTTTATTACTACTAAATAACATCAATGAATCTAGTAAGTATGTGGACACAGATTCTTTTTCATACAAAAAAAAAACCCTTTCTCTCTCGACGAGTCGCCCTAGCCGCCAAACACCAAAAATTCAGATCTGAGTTTGCCCTCTCCGGTGAGCGGCGCTCTTCGCCGGAGCCGTGAGAGGGCCTTTGTAGCTTCCCTTTAGGTTGGTTCTTGTCTTAGTTGCGGCCTCAGCTGTCTCCGGTGTTTCGATTGTAAGATCAGCTTGCTGCGGTTCTCGATGGTTCTTCAAGTCAAGGGTTGATTTTCCCGCCTTCTTCTCAGAGAGTGTGGATCTCCCTTTCCCAGCGGTGGCAGAGGAGGGAAGACTTGTCTTCGTCAGATCCAGCGTGAGCTAGGATCTCGTCGTTTGACCTTCTCCTTTTTGTTTGCTTGGTTGTTGTTCTCAGTCTGGTAAGCTTTTGTTCTGATCGATTTTCTTCTCCGAGTTGCTAGAGGGTTAGTAGTTTAGTATGGGTTTGCTAGAGGTAGATGGAATCGCTCTTTGGACGTTCTTAGTATTACCGTTCTGTTTTAGTAGCCTTCGTTTGGGTTTTCGGCTCCTTGCTAAGCAGAGGTTTCGTTTTGATTGAATGTGCTGGTAGTCTCCAAAGTTTGTAGAGTTATATTCTTCTTGGTGTTGTTCGGTGTGGTGATAGCTGTCTTGAGTATTGCGTCGTTCTCGATCAGTTTGGTGTTTCTTGAGAAGTTAGGCCTCTTTCCTTGTACTTGCTTTCGGGATCTGTTGAGATCTGTTTGCGTATGAAAGGCTTTAGTTTGGCGTTTCCTTGGCGTACCAACGTCGTCGTCATCTCCGGAAGCAGAGTTGCTTGCCGGCTTATGAAGTCTTGAGAGATCGGCTCTCACCATGATAGGAGGGGTTGTTGTTACTTCGGTTTGGCCGTGGGCATCCTTGGTAAAGCTCATTTGCTGGTGCTTCAGAAGAAGAGATGCTTTGTTTTCTTTGTTATACTGTCTCTTTTTAGGTTGTAATACCGGTTACTTCTGTGTTTAGTTTAAGGTTTCGTTTTCTTTCGTTTTGGTTGTAGTAGTTCTTTCTTAGACTCCGGGGACATCAATGTCGTCCGCCGGCTTTAGCTTTGTATTTCACCTTTGGTTTCACAACAAGTACTAATAAAAATTCCAGTTGACCAAAAAAAAAAAAGTAAGTATGTGGACTATTATTGTTCATAGTATTATTATTTGGTTTGGTCAAACGTTTGTTTTGGCTTGATAAGTTATTAGATTCTTCTTATTTATTTAATTATGTACTTATCGCCATATACTTATGTGATAACATGAGATATATAATTGCATATGAATTATACTATAATCAATGATCGCTTAATTTCATTATTAGCGTTTGTATATTTTATATATACATGTTTTACTATATAAGCAGATACAAGCTTATTGTTTGTTAGTTGTGCTTGTGAGAATAATTCGTTTGTTTAACAAAACGAGAAGCAATGTATATTGTTTCTTTTTACATATGCTACCTCTACGGCTCTACCGTATATTGCTTTACTCAATACTACATAGTATTTAATTATTGGCATAATATACGGTGCATTATACGGTTCATACTTTGCCATCAAAATTTTATTACTTGGTTATATAATAATATATTAATTTTTGTCCATGTTTATTTATTTTTGATTGGTGAGGTATATATGGTGTCGATCAATATACCGAGATTATCGATGAAAATCTCAAGCCGCCACCTCCATTGATTCCCCAAATCTCAAAACCACTGACACTGGGGATGGTTTTAGTCGGTTTAATAATTGGAGACTTGGAGTAAGCAAATCATCATATGCCGATGGTGTCTTCGTCTCCGATTTATATGACATCTTCATCGAGATAAGTACTATCTTCATATTTTATCGATCAATTAGCAAACTAGTAAGTACCGTATACCTTCGTGAATAAGTTATGAAATCGATAAAGATATGATGCTTAATACTTATTTAACATTCATTTATATGATTGTTTATAATATTTGTGAATTACTATATTTGTTTAATCACAAATTTAAATTTAATTAAATTAGATATAAT
>NC_025704.1:19099917-19110223 GCF_000633955.1 Camelina sativa
TTCCAGTTGACCAAAAAAAAAAAAGTAAGTATGTGGACTATTATTGTTCATAGTATTATTATTTGGTTTGGTCAAACGTTTGTTTTGGCTTGATAAGTTATTAGATTCTTCTTATTTATTTAATTATGTACTTATCGCCATATACTTATGTGATAACATGAGATATATAATTGCATATGAATTATACTATAATCAATGATCGCTTAATTTCATTATTAGCGTTTGTATATTTTATATATACATGTTTTACTATATAAGCAGATACAAGCTTATTGTTTGTTAGTTGTGCTTGTGAGAATAATTCGTTTGTTTAACAAAACGAGAAGCAATGTATATTGTTTCTTTTTACATATGCTACCTCTACGGCTCTACCGTATATTGCTTTACTCAATACTACATAGTATTTAATTATTGGCATAATATACGGTGCATTATACGGTTCATACTTTGCCATCAAAATTTTATTACTTGGTTATATAATAATATATTAATTTTTGTCCATGTTTATTTATTTTTGATTGGTGAGGTATATATGGTGTCGATCAATATACCGAGATTATCGATGAAAATCTCAAGCCGCCACCTCCATTGATTCCCCAAATCTCAAAACCACTGACACTGGGGATGGTTTTAGTCGGTTTAATAATTGGAGACTTGGAGTAAGCAAATCATCATATGCCGATGGTGTCTTCGTCTCCGATTTATATGACATCTTCATCGAGATAAGTACTATCTTCATATTTTATCGATCAATTAGCAAACTAGTAAGTACCGTATACCTTCGTGAATAAGTTATGAAATCGATAAAGATATGATGCTTAATACTTATTTAACATTCATTTATATGATTGTTTATAATATTTGTGAATTACTATATTTGTTTAATCACAAATTTAAATTTAATTAAATTAGATATAATATCATGATGAAATATGATGATGAAATATTTTAAATCATATCTCCAACTTTCTTTCGTGAATAAATTGAAAATTTAGTAACAAATTACTAAATAATGATTATTGATTATATTTTCTTGGCATCACTTTTGCGAGGAGGTTTAAGTCCAAGTATATGACCATAAAATTTCAATTGTTTTTTTAGAATAATCTAAAGAAAGTAAATGATTAAAATTCTATAAAAAAATACAAATCAACTTGATTCCAATTATTACCAAGATTATATAATTGAAAATGATATCTTTGATAGAAATATATTAGAAAATACATAATTTACTTGTCACAAAATATTGTTGTCACGTAGACACAATATAGTGAAAAATAAAATTTTATAATCTTGTTATTTGTGAATGAGTAAAATTATGAGATGTTAATGTGAATCACATCCTATTGGGCTGGCTGGTCTATTCTTTGAAGTGAATATGACTTTATCCTATAAGTGGTTTCCACTATTCTACTACAATATTAAGAAGTAGTAGAAAAGGTATTGAAAACTCTTAAAGAGTATATATACTATTGTCTATGGGAACACAAACTAATATTAATGTGTTATAGTCTCCCAAGTCTCAAAAGTTAAAAGGGTCCAAGATATATCATACATGACCCAATGTGAGAA
This sequence comes from Camelina sativa, assembly GCF_000633955.1. Taxonomy (NCBI): domain Eukaryota; kingdom Viridiplantae; phylum Streptophyta; class Magnoliopsida; order Brassicales; family Brassicaceae; genus Camelina; species Camelina sativa. The sequence goes on from NC_025704.1 coordinate 19,101,490, forward strand.
TGTTATTGATTACAGTGGGATTCAAATCGAGATTGATAGACATGAAGTGTCATCATCTCGAGGGGGAGAATTAAGGAATCCCACATACAGAGGTGATGAAACAAATATAAGATTATGTTCACATCCAAAATGAGTCTAATTACTCATATGATAGTTCAAATCTTGAGAATTTGAAAAGTAATCATGTTGAGACAATAAGCAAAGAAAATACTTTGAAATCATAAGTATTACCCAAGACAAGAAAAGAATTTTAGAGATTACATGCATTATCTAGAAGATAAAATGCTTTGTAAAAATCTCATTGTTTGGCATGACCGGTTAAGCCATTCCGGTTCAATAGTGATGCGAAAGAATAATCAGAGATTTCTGAAGTGATTTTCTTATGTGTGCTGCTTCGCAAAACAAGCCTATTATATGGTTTTCATGGACTCCATAAATTTGTATAGTGTCAATTTTCTGGTATGTACACAAAGCGATATTGTGGACTGATCATCCACTATATATGTTTGGTGGTGAAACCATGCCTAAGTAATTGACATAAATGACTCTATATGTCAAGTAATTCGCATCATGCCAATGATAATCATGAATACTCCCCCATTACAATTGGTTTGGGTCAAAAACCAGATATATTCCATCTAAATGTTTTATACATATTGAGTTGCTCCACCACAGCGATATAAGATGGGATTTGAAAGAATGTTTGATATATGTTGGATATAAATCTCTCTTGATGATTGAATATCTTGAGATGCAGAGACTGTTGTTTCAGTGAGTCAGTCTTTCCACCATGAGGGGATGGTGGAAAAAAGAAACAGCTGGTAAAGAAATATATTGTAAGAAATTATCTTAATCTTCGTACAAAAAAATGTGCGCTAGAAATTAAAAAGATAATTTATTGGCAAAGTTTGCAATGATGTTAAAAGCATGCAAAAACCATTTTCTGACCTTGAGTGAAAAAATTCACATATACCAGCTGTGCTCTAATTGAAATTATATCCTAGAAGGATAAAGTCAACTGCTAGTAAGTCTAAAGATCGCATGAAGTGTGATAGACTTATGGTTCCAAATATTATTATCCTCAGAATAGTAAAGGAGCATATATTAATATGGCACTAAGGAATGAAAGAGTTATGAAAAATCTCTAGAAGAGAATGTAGACATAAGTAAGAAAGAGATTCAGGTACCTGAGAATGATAATGAAATGAAATCTCAACAAGTTGAGTCATGTCTAGAATGAAAAGGAACCAAAAAGCAAATCGACGTCGTAAATATGTTTGCATGCAGTGTTGCAGTTGATGGGGTTATGAATAAAAATCAAGGATCATAAACTGCGATTAATAGAAAAAGCTTTATTGAAAAGTGTACACAAAGAATGATTGATTAATCATTGAAAAAAGTAACTATTATGAAATAGTTCAAATCTCTTAAAGAGATAATATTTGGACTTGTAGTCCTTACACTTGAAAGTGTAAAATGAGTGGGACATAAGGGGATCTTTATGAGAAATAATGTACATGCAGTAGTACAATGATTCTCATAAATACTTGATATTTATTATGAGAAATGCACTTTCATATGGTGGAAGCAACTATGTAGATCCCTTATGAGTTTGAAAATAAGGCAAGACTTGATTTAGTCTACTTAGAAGGTTTGTAAACTATAAGAGATATCCCTTAAAGTAATTATATTACTAATTATATTGCTAGAAGCAATACTTTATAGTTCTCGAGAATATTGTAAAAGCAAGAAAAAGTCTTGATGCCTTTTGACACCTTTGGAGAGAAAATGGTGAGAGTTTATTTCTATGAGAGAATCATGTGTGTAGATCATTGTTTTTGATCTTAGGATCTCATAGTGGGTTGAAAATAAATTGGGAACAACCTAAGTGAATATCTTAGGGTTGTGTAAATCCGAGATTGAACACTAATTGTAATTGTGTTCAAGAAATATTTTCAACAAAGTTTGAGGATGTAGGCATTTGCTGAACCTCGTTAAAAGAAAATTGTATGTGTCTCTTGTCTCTTCTGCACTTACAAGTGGTTCTTGTTAAAAGAAAGGTACAAGAACAAATGCAAATATGTTGATGATGAAAATGTTATCTAATCTCCAGTAGAGATTTCACATACCAAGGAATTTGTGAAGAAATAATCAGTGATGAAATATTACTCCTAAAAGATGGAGAAATCAGATTTTATAAGATCAGATATTTCATGAAATTTCTTGAGGTTATAGATTTGACATCTGTTGAAAGAGTTGTTATCTCAAGATGCTTACATCATCTTACATAGAAAAATGGTCATGTAGTAGTAGTACCATACTAAGAAGAAAAGTTGAAAGAGAAAGTTTTATAAGAAAAGTATGAATAACTCCTATGTATAAGATGATTGTTTGGAAGATTGTATGTAAAATAATATTTGGACTTAAAGTTCAAATAGATCTTCTATATGAAAGGAGTGCAAATGACTTGAAGTTCAATGACCCGAGAGAATACATGATGATCATATGAGTTTGTAAAAAGCTCTGTTTATTACAGTTTAGAAAAGCTGATATATATGATCACAATGCATAACCTGAAGATGATGCTTTCATGGGGAGAAGTATGATCATAAGCGTGGTTGTACTATTTTTCCCTTATCATGGTTTTTATCCCATTGGGTTTTTCCATGAAAAGTTTTTAACGAGACAACAAAAGAACACGCAAAAGCTAAATGTCTTGAGAGGAATATTATGATTCCAATGGTGAAAGACTATCATCTTCAAAGTCTTTGACATACATTGATGAGACCATAAGAGACCAACAACCTGCAAAAGAATGGTGATATACATGTCCTATAAAATTTTTCAAGTGAAGATCTGGCGAACCATTTACCAAGGCGTTTCCAACCACTACTTTCAAGAAGTTACTTCATCATATTGGATCGGTCATCTCGAAGATTTGAAGTGATGTACTCAAGAGGGGAGTAAAAGCGTGCTGCACTCTTTTTCCTTTAACTATGGTTTTTCCCATTTGGTTTTCCTAGTAAGATTTTTAACGAGGCAGCATCTCACATGAGCATTTGGGACTACATTTTTATAATGGTCATCCAAGGGGGAGTGTTATAATTATATTGTTATTATGTGGATGCCCATTACCGGCCCATTAGTAAACTTGGTATACAATCTAAAACCCTAATGTTGTATCACTATATATATGTTGTATCCTATTGTAGAGATTAATAATACAAGAGAATAATTCCCCAAACCTCTTGTTATAACATTCTCAAATTTATATGTACATTTTTATTAATATAACAATTTATGACTATATGAACTATGCATTATATTTTCCTATTAGTTGAAGTTTTATAAATGACGTAATATTTATTGTTTATTAACCTTTGTGCTTTTATCCAAAAACCCTTGTAGGACAAAGAGTACCTTTTAAATATATATATTATCGTAATAAACCATATTTTAAGTTTAATTACACATTTCATCTTAATGTATAGAACTAAATAATTTATATCAAACACAACTACTACATCATATCAAATCTATATCTGTCTCTCTCGTGATCCCGACGACTATAACTATCCAACTTTTAGTTTTTCATTTCTTTTGTACAAGCTCTCTTCGGTGGAAACAAGAAAGCAAAAAACATGAGCGACCCTAGTGGCCAATCTTCAACAACGACTGTCGGTGGAAACGGCGGCGGCAGCGGTAGTAACGGTGGGGGTGGAGGTGGTGGTGGAGGTGGTGGCTCCTTTGGGATTCAGCCGCAGAGATCAAAGGTGAGGAAGCAAGTGTGGGCTGGAGTTCTCGGCATCTCTTCCTCCACCAATAATTAGTATATATCTCTCTCCACCGGAAAAGAACATTTCTCTCTAATGAAAAATGGTGGTGGTAATAATTATGCTTGAATCTTGATAATCGTTCGTGTTAAGTGTTAACTATGTCTAAATAACAAGGAGATTGAGGTCTCCTGAACAAAATCTGCCCGGAACATGCTCCTGTCCCCCACCTGATTCAGCATAACGGTGTACGGCATGGTCTCCCATACAAAGCCTCATAAGGAGCTATCTTAATACTCGCCTGATAACTGTTGTTGTAAGCAAACTCTACCAGGTTCAGGTGATCTGCCCAATGGCCAATCCAATCCAACACACACATCCTTAGCAAATCCTCTAGCGTCTGGATCGTCCTCTCTGACTGTCTATCTGTCTGGGGATGATAAGCTGTACTCATATGCACCTTAGTGCCCATCTCTGCCTGAAATGCCTTCCAGAACAACGAAGTGAACTTAGAATCCATGTCAGAAACAATGCTCGCTGGCTGGGGATGATAAGCTGTACCCTATGCAATATGAATATCTCCCTCACATACTTCTTAGTCAAGACCGATGCTCCATTAGTCTTCTTAATGCCCAGAAAATGTGCTGTCTTAGTCAACCGGTCCACGAGAATGAGGATGGCCTAATCTAGCGTGCCACATACTATCCGGGTTAACAACAAAACAAGAACTAAGCAAGGTAGGTGAATTTGATGAGGTTTTCTCTAAGACATATAGATCTCCTTTTCCATCTCCTTCTCCAAGAACCTTTCCCGTCTTAATATCCTGAAAATGAACACTATTAGGACCAAATATGGTGTAGCAATTCAAATCGTTAGTTGTTCTCTTAACCGATAGTAAGTTTGATGTAAAAGTAGGCATAAAGAAAGCTTTTGAGGTTTTATCAAATAATTTCAAGTCTCCTACTCCTTTTACTGGAACTCGGTCTCCATTTGCTATAATGACACTACCTAAGGTCGGCTTTATGTTATCTAATAGACTTGGGTTACTAATCATATGATGAGAAGCACCCGAGTCGATAACAAGAGAACTACTCGGCTTAGAGGTAAAGAAAGAGATACCAGAGTCCTTGAGTGAGGCGATGGAACGAATAAGGGCCTCAAGATCTGACTTTCTCACCACCTCTCCATAGGCTGCTGTCATAGCCGCCTCATCTCCCTGCCTCGACGAACTGGTCCCTTTGTCGCTAGCCGCTTCCTTCGAGAGGTTAGCCTTGAACTTGGCCGGTTTGAGATGAGGGTGGAGGATCCAGCACTTGTCTTTCATGTGCCCTCGCTTCTTGCAATGGTCACAGATCAACACTTTCCTCTCCTCTTGCCTATACACTCCTTTGTTAGCCTTAGCAAGCTCCCCCTTACCGCTAAACAAGTCGAGTGATCCTTGTTCCCTTTGAATTTGAGAACAAATGTCCTCGAAGGAGGGTAGCTTCTCAGCTCTAAGAATGTGCTTCAAGAGATCATTGAAGGAGGGATTCAAGGTGAGGAGGAGTCCAAAGACCTTGTCTTGCTCCTTCCTTTCAGTCAACACCGCCGGATCAAATGTGCTTGGCCGCAACATGTCTAGTTCGGACCATAGTGCTCTAAACTTACCAAGATGTTTAGTAAACTCCAAATCCCCTTGATGGAGCTCATTAATAGCCTTATTGACCTCAAACACTCGAGTCAAGTTATAGACATTACCATAAATGCTTTTAAGCGTTTCCCAAAGCTCCTTGGCCGTCTCGCAATAGGAGTAGGCTTCAAGGATTGGCGTGTCGAGAGAGTTTTGGAGAACGGATAGGACAACTTGGTCTTCTTGAAACCACTTGGCCTTCCTCTCGCTCTCTTCCTCTACTTCCACCTCGGAAGCGCCTTCATCTTCTCCTTTGAGGTTTTGCTTTGGAACATAGTTGGTTTCGACATGACTCCAAAGGCCACGACCTCCAAGGGTGGTACTTGTGGTTCTTGTCCACAGCAAGTAGTTTGTTCCCTTAAGAACAATCGGTGTAACAATGGGCTTAGCGTTTTCCATGGTTTGAGTGCTATGGACCGTTGGACAAACCTTTTACCCGGAGAATAAAAGAAGTAAGAATGAAAGGTAGAAGACTAGAGTATAGAAACGAGTAGAATGAAGAGATTAAATCCCAAAGAATCGAAGAACATGCACTGATACCATGTTAGAATTAGCAGAAGAGAATGGTAAAGTATGAGAGAGTTCGAGAGATTTTAGGGAAGAACAAAGAGAATACTAAGAAGATAAGGTTCCAAAGAGAATAGTCTCATACAACATGTGACACACCCTTTAAATAGGCGGCCGAACTAGGGTAAATCCCTTTTCAGAAATAGAAATATGAGATAGAGACATATAGAGAGAGAAGGGTACATTCCCACTTGTTGATAGTGACATGTAGGAGGTCAACTTGCATAACACACGCATGTGACTCCTTTTCCCTCTCATACCTCCAACGGCTACAATAGATCTTCTTGATCCTTCTAATGGGCTTTAGGAAGCCTTTCCTTTCTTTAAGCTTCTTCATCAGGATGTCACGGCCTTATTCGCATTGTGTACGGCCGGTTGTACGGACACCGCCTAACACATGATCGGCCATAGTCAATAGAAACACTAACATAGCTGTTTACAGCTTCTAAGCAATGTTTCTTGGTTTTAGCCTGTTTTGGGACAAAATGGGTATAAGTGGCTTATAAACTCTCCACATCTATCTCAAAGTCTTATAATTAGTTAGTTGCATTGGATTAAGACCCATTTTAACCCCTTCATCACTAACATAGCTGTTTACAGCTTCTACGCAATGTTTTCTTGGTTTTAGCCTGTTTTGGGACAAAATGGGTATAAGTGGCTTATAAACTCTCCACATCTATCTCAAAGTCTTATAATTAGTTAGTTGCATTGGATTAAGACCCATTTTAACCCCTTCATCACTAACATAGCTGTTTACAGCTTCTACGCAATGTTTTCTTGGTTTTAGCCTGTTTTGGGACAAAATGGGTATAAGTGGCTTATAAACTCTCCACATCTATCTCAAAGTCTTATAATTAGTTAGTTGCATTGGATTAAGACCCATTTTAACCCCTTCATCACTAACATAGCTGTTTACAGCTTCTACGCAATGTTTTCTTGGTTTTAGCCTGTTTTGGGACAAAATGGGTATAAGTGGCTTATAAACTCTCCACATCTATCTCAAAGTCTTATAATTAGTTAGTTGCATTGGATTAAGACCCATTTTAACCCCTTCATCACTAACATAGCTGTTTACAGCTTCTACGCAATGTTTTCTTGGTTTTAGCCTGTTTTGGGACAAAATGGGTATAAGTGGCTTATAAACTCTCCACATCTATCTCAAAGTCTTATAATTAGTTAGTTGCATTGGATTAAGACCCATTTTAACCCCTTCATCACTAACATAGCTGTTTACAGCTTCTACGCAATGTTTTCTTGGTTTTAGCCTGTTTTGGGACAAAATGGGTATAAGTGGCTTATAAACTCTCCACATCTATCTCAAAGTCTTATAATTAGTTAGTTGCATTGGATTAAGACCCATTTTAACCCCTTCATCACTAACATAGCTGTTTACAGCTTCTACGCAATGTTTTCTTGGTTTTAGCCTGTTTTGGGACAAAATGGGTATAAGTGGCTTATAAACTCTCCACATCTATCTCAAAGTCTTATAATTAGTTAGTTGCATTGGATTAAGACCCATTTTAACCCCTTCATCACTAACATAGCTGTTTACAGCTTCTACGCAATGTTTTCTTGGTTTTAGCCTGTTTTGGGACAAAATGGGTATAAGTGGCTTATAAACTCTCCACATCTATCTCAAAGTCTTATAATTAGTTAGTTGCATTGGATTAAGACCCATTTTAACCCCTTCATCACTAACATAGCTGTTTACAGCTTCTACGCAATGTTTTCTTGGTTTTAGCCTGTTTTGGGACAAAATGGGTATAAGTGGCTTATAAACTCTCCACATCTATCTCAAAGTCTTATAATTAGTTAGTTGCATTGGATTAAGACCCATTTTAACCCCTTCATCACTAACATAGCTGTTTACAGCTTCTACGCAATGTTTTCTTGGTTTTAGCCTGTTTTGGGACAAAATGGGTATAAGTGGCTTATAAACTCTCCACATCTATCTCAAAGTCTTATAATTAGTTAGTTGCATTGGATTAAGACCCATTTTAACCCCTTCATCACTAACATAGCTGTTTACAGCTTCTACGCAATGTTTTCTTGGTTTTAGCCTGTTTTGGGACAAAATGGGTATAAGTGGCTTATAAACTCTCCACATCTATCTCAAAGTCTTATAATTAGTTAGTTGCATTGGATTAAGACCCATTTTAACCCCTTCATCACTAACATAGCTGTTTACAGCTTCTACGCAATGTTTTCTTGGTTTTAGCCTGTTTTGGGACAAAATGGGTATAAGTGGCTTATAAACTCTCCACATCTATCTCAAAGTCTTATAATTAGTTAGTTGCATTGGATTAAGACCCATTTTAACCCCTTCATCACTAACATAGCTGTTTACAGCTTCTAAGCAATATTTCCTTGGTTTTAGCTTGTTTTGGGACAGAATGGGTATAAGTGTCTTTTAAAGTCTCCACATCTATCTTAAAGTCTTATAATTAGTTACTTGCATTGGATTAAGACACATTTTAACCCCAGAAACACTAACATAGCTGTTTACAGCTTCTAAGCAATGTTTTCTTGGTTTTAGCCTGTTTTGGGACAAAATGGGTATACGTGGCTTTTAAACTCTCCACATCCATCTCAAACTCTTATAATTAGTCAGTTGCATTGGATTAAGACACATTTTTACCCCAAAAACACTAACAAAGCTGTTTAGTGTTTCTAAGCATTGTTTTCTTGGTTTTAGCGTGTTTTGGGACAAAATGGGTATAAGTGG
>NC_025704.1:19110323-19110480 GCF_000633955.1 Camelina sativa
GCTTAGAAGCACTAAACAGCTATGTTAGTGGTTCTGGGGTTAAAATGCGTCTTTATCAAATGCAACTAGCTAATTATAAGAGTTTGAGATAGATGTGGAGAGTTTAAAAGCCACTTATACGCATTTTGTCCCAAAAGAGGCTAAAACCAAGAAAACA